>NC_056726.1:1787001524-1787081524 GCF_019279795.1 Protopterus annectens | reverse complement strand
TCATAGAAGATAAAAGGCAACTGGGCACAGTGGTCTTTTTCGCTTCGCCAGTGTTCATCCTTAGACTGTTCCTATTTTTTCAAGTCATATACCTATCCATTTCTCTAATGCCTTTGTTTGTTTTTGTTTTTTTTTTTTGTTTGTTTGTTTGAAGGACGGAAGTCTATTTACTACACTGCTTAATTTAGAAAGGAAGTTTGTTCCAGAAAAAGGATATTTGTTGTGTGACAAACATACCTTTTAGAGCAAGAAATCTGGACAAATACTGCTCTTACAGACTTAGAAAGTTGGCAGAATTAGCATGAACTTTCTGAAGGGTATGAAGTCTGAAAATCAGGTGTCTCCCATTATTTTCTGACTTCAGTCTTTAATGAATTGTCAATTTGCCAGAAAAACACACTTTTATGAAAAGTGAACCAAAAATATGAGGGAAAAATCTGGGCATTCTGCGAAAATATGTACAGTTGAATGGTATTAATCTGTCTCTCCACTGTGTGTTGTTTATTTGCTGTAGAAGGTTAAGATCCCTGGTTCTAGTGTTAGTTGGACTGTTTGATTTGTGGACATATAAGAGGTCTTGGAATACTGGATCCGTAATGGCCCAAAAGGCAAGGTACAGATCACCTTTAAGGAGACTATAAAACAATAAATAAAGGGCCTGTGCTTCCAGCCTCTCCCAGTTGCTCTTGTCTTTTAAGCATGTTATCTTTTTATTTAGAAAACTCTGGAATCTTTCCATTTGTTTGATATGCCTAGTAAAACACATCCCAAAAGGACCATTGTATTTGATAATAGGTCTGACTGATGTGGAATATAGACAGGTAAGATCTTCCATGGATCTAGATGAAATACCTTTTGCAATTAGCTGCAGCAGGTAAAAGCATTTCCTAACTAGTGTTGCAATGTCATGGTCAAAGGCAAGGGAATTATCTACCTACATTACAAGGTCTCTTATCACACTTTCATTTTGAAGGAGTTTGTTCTCTATACTATATTGCACTTTTTAGCATTTCATTTTAATCTGGTTTTGAACATAAATTTTGATGTGTGAGTCCCAGCTGGAGCTTCTGCATATTGGGGGGACTTGAGGATGACATTGACAAGTGATTGTGCAAATGGTATAGAAATTGTGAATTTCAAAGTTATTTATGAAGCAGCAATTTAAAAGGTGGAAAACCTATCAAGCCTTGTAGCTACTGTCCACAAAAAAGAACACAGGTAAAATGTTAATCCAGTCAGTTAAGCATTTTCATCTCGCAACCCATTGAAAGAGACTTCATCAAAACAAATGCCACATATGAAATGAGTAATTTAAATAACTACTTTGACATAAAAGCACTTATCTTCTTGGATCAGTGAAAGTATTTGGTTTGCTTAGTCAACCTGACCATGCAGCATTCTTTGTTTTCATCTATTCTTATTGTGGGTTTGCTTGACTTTGGATATCATTTCTAGATTTTATTTTATAGAAAATATGTTTAAAAACAATACATAGCCTTTCCATTCCCTTAATTTAAAAGTGTAGTTTTTTTTTTAATTCGGTTGCAGTGCCATCACTCCGTACATGAAATGTTGGTGGGGATCTTATGTTAGTGACATCAATAAACCTGCATAATTTCCTCAGCAATACCACAACAGATTAATACCCAGATTAGTAACAGACCATTTATGTATGCCTTTATTACTGAAACATTTGGCAAGATCTCCTGACAGTTCTTTCTGCCAGAGTTTATATTAGGAATGTGTCTGCTCTTTCTGTACTAAAGGAGCACATCTCAAAAGTAAGTGGTTACTTTTATAACTTTTGTCTAAGAAACCAAGAATGGTCACTGAATTCTGTATGGAGGTTTTTTTGCCAACATTAGATCTGCTGCAGAAATACTTGATTTCGAGAAATTTCTTTCTGACATATCATCACATGACCAGCAGGAATGGAAGTTAGATGCCAACTACGTGATTATGGGTATCTGGTCAAATCTTGCATTGATTAACAGTTGCTGTACATAGCTGGAATCTCTTTTCCCCTAGGGTATATTGTCCGTGCAGTCATTTATAAAATGGAGGGGGGTACAGTCATTGCAATCTCTGACATGGGCAGTATGGAAGCATTTGTGGAAATGCCGTTTTATTTTTTTTCTGTATGAATGGCTTTTATACAAACAGTACTCACAGAATGTCCTTAAACCCACCAGAGCTAAGTGTAATGGTAAAATTCATACTCCATTAATGATGCTTGATCCATCTGTCCTAATGAGTGATAGCAGGACAGCTTGAAATGGATTTTGTGGGTCCCAGTTAGAAGGATAGCTAGTAAGTTAGTCAGTTAGTTCATTGGAACCCAGCATATGCAGATCTATAACACACAACAGAGGAAAACAGTTTCAAAAATGTGTCTAAAAGTGGCGAGGAACTCATTATATGTTCTGCAACTTATAAACAAAAGTATGGCATCTAAGTCCAAGGAAGTCATTGCTCCACTGTATTTTGTATTCATCAGACCTATCATTGAGTACAATGCCCCCTTTGGTATGTACCTAACCAGGCATATCCAACAACTGGAATGTCCTCAGAGGTTCCTCACTAAAAGTAACATGTCCTCAAGGCCCTATCCCTGTATTCTGTCTCCTACAAGCTTCTGAGGGGAGATCTACGGCTGGCATGAAGGGCACTGTCAGACCCCACTTTGATGGACCTCCTGCATATCCATAAAACAAACAGTACCAGAATTACCCATTCTAAAGACTTAACCTTGACTGTGATATAAACAGGACCTGCTGGAGATATACGTATGTATCCCACAGACTACCCCATCTATGGGACAGGCTCCCCATCCATGTGAAGCAGAGTTCCTCCCTAATCCAATTCATGTGCAACTTGGTCAATTGGATGGGAAACTGGAAATTCATCCCTGATTTGGCATCAATGTCTCTAATGGACACAGATAACCTGTAAATGGTTCATCTCACGGGCCCATGCTTACACTTATCAAGGGTATCAGAATTCAGCAGAGATTTGGGATGCATGGCTAGGCTTAAAAAGGCCCTTGTGGTTATTAGACTAGTAAACACCTATGAGCCTGTGAACATGTAAACTCACTGAAATAATCACCCAACCAAATAAGCAGCGTCCTCACCTCCATTTGCTTACCTATATTGTCAAGCAGCGTCCTCACCTCCATTTGCTTACCTATACTTGTCAAGCAGCATCCTCACCTTCATTTGCTTACCTATACTTGTCAAGCAGTGTCCTCACCTCCATTTGCTTACCTATACTTGTCAAGCAGCGTCCTCACCTCCATTTGCTTACCTATATTGTCAAGCAGTGTCCTCACTTCCATTTGCTTACCTATACTTGTCAAGCAGCGTCCTCACCTCCATTTGCTTACCTATACTTGTCAAGCAGTGTCCTCACCTCCATTTGCTTACCTATACTTGTCAAGCAGCGTCCAACCTCTCACTTGCATTTCCCAACTCATTGAAATGAACCTCCCATACTAGAGGGGGAACAAAAGAGGGACAAGCCTGGCCCTCTTCTCCGCCCTCCAGCCTGACCAAGATGTTCCTCCTCTTTCATTCCAAAATTTCCAACAAAACCCTCCAAAACAAACCTAACCATACCTAAAAGTCTAACCAAAGTCATTTGGTGTACGTCATACCATCTGAACCAACTGTATCCATGTCATCAACCTCCCAGAGGCCTAACAAAAATCACCAAAGCAACCAGTTGTCTAAATAGTTGACTTAACTGATAAGCCCTCCCCCAAAGCTAAAATAACCACAGTAGACCACACAATACCATTATCTTGAAATAACCTCTATAAATCACCAATCCTCTGTTATTCTTCCAACTGTAACTGCAGAATAATTTCAACATCACAACCATGCAACTGTTAAAAAGACTGTAAGGGGCCGCAATGTCAGTTGCAACTGGGCAAGACCAATTGCATGCTGCCTGGCCTAACTGCATTCCCCTATAGCCTCCAACAGATATAAGAATATTATAAGCAAAACATCTGAAGACCCACAAAGGATTTGCTAACCAATGCTTCACTCTCTTAATGAGTGTAATACTCCATAAAACCAACACAACCCTCACAACAAAACGTATCTAGTCAATAACCTTTTTTACAGTATCAACCTACCAACCCTTTAATAATTGAAACCTACCATCCCAGATTTAATAAATTCACATGACCCTATCTCCTGTGCAACTGTCTAATTGGAGGTAAATCCACCTTGACTAACTGAACTGCCTAGCCTTGTCCCCAAGCCTAAACACAATTTAACAAAATCTTGCAATGCCCTACCACACACCTTTTCTATCACAAGCTGCACCAGAATCCTGTATCACAAGTAATCATTCCCAGCCAACCTAACACCTTGCTTGACAAGACCCCTACCACTACCCTATTATCTAAATGAAAATTAACCATTTTCCCCACAACTTCTCCTACTAATTGTTCAACACCAGACAAACTGAAACTGCAAACAGAAATATCCCTCCTCCAAATGTCCTTCTATCCAGTACAACCCTCCCTCAAAGTCCTCTATCCTGCCAGTCAACAAGCCCAAAGCATTCCCCCTAAAATATGCAAAATTCTAGACTCAATGAGCTCCATGACTTCCTTAATCCACCCTTGTCCCCCCTCTTTTTCCTGCATCCACTAGCAACCCCTACAACAATACCTTGCTTGGACTGTCAAAGTTTTGCTTAAACAATGGAAAAACTAGCCTCACACACCCCCACCCCACAGCTACCTTGCAATGTCTTGACAAAACCCTTAATACTGTCTTAAAGTCCCACTCCCTGCTGCCAAATAGATAACATTGCCAAGCTCCCAAAGCAGCACCAGCCACCAAGCAACTCATCTGCAAAACCTCTCCACCAGAAAACTCAAACCAAACTATCATACCCTCAACCTGCAACCCAACCCCCCATTGCTGCAACTTCACCCCACCTGTGAACAACCCCAAACTCTCCATAAACAATCCTCAAACCTGATTCACCCTACCCCTAATATACACCTTCCTCAATTGCCCCCACTCTATTCCCAAATCGCACTCTGACCTGCCTTAATAAAAGTACTTGCGGTCTCACTGTGCACCACTTCAGTGTCAGGAACATCCATATCAGTAGAATCCATCTCATTTGAAATTCACTTCTTTCTGGTCATCGACTGATGCCCACAATACAGCAAGTTCATGCTAAAATGTGATACCTTATCCAGTTACACTCTCATAAAACTTATTAAGCCCCTCCCTACACTTACCTCACTTCCTCTCAATCGTCCTACTTTTCTATTTAACACTTTCCTCCCCTCCCAACTAGCTTCTTCCCTTATCTTCTAAAAACCTATTACTATCTCTATCTAAAACCCCATCTGAAGATGTTCCTAAACAAATTTGTCTGATACCAAACCTTATATATATATATATATATATATATATATATATATATATATATATATATATATATATATCTGTACTGTTGTTTGCATGTATGATTTGGCAAAATTTTACGCTGGAAGCTCTTCCTGATGCAACCCTCCCCATTTATCCGGGCTTGGGACCGGCACAAAGAAATGCATTGGCTTGTGCATCTCCAGTGGCTGGGTTCTGTGACAGAACAAGATGCAGAGGACAGGAAGAAATGGAAACAGTTGATCTGCTGTGGCGACCCTTAATGGGAGTAGGTGACAGAAGAAGAATATATATATATATATATATATATGTATATGAAAAAATATATATATATAAATATATATATATATATATATATATATATATATATATATATATAATATACATATATATACACACATATGCATATATATATATATATATATATATATATATATATATGAAACATTTATATATATATATATATATATATATATATATATATATATATTTATATAGATGTATATATATATATATATATATATATATATATATATAGATATATATGTATATATATTGTTGAGATGATATGCTCGAGTTTCCAAAAACTCAAAGCTTTTCAATGGAGATTGCGGTAAGTGTGGATTGGGGAATTCATCCTTTTTCTCACTGTAGTTTGATGTCGGAGATGGTATATATAATATGGAGGACATGTACAGGGAGTGCAAGGGGCTGCCAACACGTAGAAAAAAAGGTAGATTTTTGTTTCCTTTTGAAGTTCCAGTTTTCGGAAACACAGTCATATCATCTTTACAATATGAATTTAGAGTTTCTGAAAACTTGAGCTTCTGACATAGAACCATCTACCTATATATATATATATATATATATATATATATATATATATATATATATATATATTTATATATACAGAGAGAAAGAAAGAGAGAGTGACAAAGGGAGATCTCTCTATAAACATATATATGGGACTACTACACACACTTATTCACTGGCACTTGTGTGAAAAAGTAAGTAACTGAATGCCCACTAGCTCAAGCTCCTGAACCTAAACTTTATCCCTAAAACTCCCAACCAGTTCCCAAACTGGATTTTTGTTCCCTTATCCTAAAATTCCACTCCCCTTCCCTAATAATAAAGTCTCTGATCATTCCATAAACCTAAAACTCCAATCCCTTCACTAAACCTTCCTCCTCAATTGCACCCTAACCAGAAAACTCCCCTCCCTCCCCCTAAACCTAAAACTCCTTCCTAGTTTCATAAATTTAAAACTCCCTTCCCACTGCCCAACACTAACTATTCCCTCCTGTTCTCGCCACAGCTGCTTGCTTGCATCCATATTTGAGTCTGAATGTGACCAGCAGTAGCCTACATGAACCAGAAGATACTGAAGTCCGTTCGAGACAGTGGTTTTCAAGCACTTGGAACGTGACCACTTGTAGTGTTTCTTATATGTATTTATGTCTGTGCCTGTGTGTGTTAATGAAGAAACAAGCACTAGTACCATAGAAAGTGCTGGAAAATGTCAGCATTTGTAGTAGTTGTAGCAGGTCAACTAACTGAAAAGTTACATTTCCTACTACATCTCTGAGCTGCTGTCTCTGTTTATTTAGTTGTTATGAATGAGATATGGACCTGGCCGAAGTATAAACAGAGATAACATATTACTGAGTCATTCGGACTAATGCAATATATAGTAATATAAAACATTTAAAATGTACAAAGTCAAACCATACAGACTTTTCCTTTAAAGACACATTTACAGACAACAGCAGGGTACCATCTAAAGCTAGAAAAGAATGCCATCTGACCTATGCAGTAAATTTGTGGCCCTAGATGAACAATGCAGCTACTTCTGCTAGATTCAACATCAAAAAATGAGGTCATTACCCTCTCAGAAATCCAGAGTGGGATGTTTTGTCTTGTAAAAAACAGGCTTTTGCAGGACAGTACACAGCCATAAACCTGCTTGCAGAAGTGCATTCCATTCAAGTAATGGAGCACCCTACTATTTGAGCCTACAAAAAGGGTATCACATTTTCCAAGGCACAAAGGCAAACAACCTGCAGGAGTTGATTTTAACAGTTATGGTGACAGTCTGGAAGGCACCACTTATTTGCAACATGCCAAACGTACATATTTGTAGTTGATGAGGGCATTTGCCATTACATTTGAGTGGCATCTGCTCTTTTTATAACAGCGTGCTTTTATAGTATCTTAATTATCTGCAACATTTACAGATGACACAGAAAAAAAATAGCGTTTATAATATCAACATTAACATTTTTTTTTTCTCTCTTTTGAACACAGCTGTTTTAATTAGACCCAGTATTGCAAGAAAAAAACAAAAGAGGACTGGCAAAGTACACCACAGTTTGACAAAAATTCCAAGAAATCATAAACAGTCTAAGCACTGACCTTTCCAATGGAGCTGAACATTTTTTATGCAACTAATTTATGTGTCTTCATTTACATTTAAATTCTATATGCTGAAGAAGTAATCTTGCATTCTTAGCTGCACAGAGAAAATAAGAAATGGGAGTTTCCCTTTAAGGTTGAAACATGGGTTTTCAAATTATCTTACCAGCTTCAAAGATTTTAAGTTACCAGTATTTTAAATGACTAGTAATTAGTGGTCTTGGGGGATATATTCACTGGTGAATGCAAACTTCCAGGAGAAGGGAAATGCACTGACTTTCTCAATTCACTGCAAGCACCACTTAGCAAGATAATCTAAACTATTCTAATGTTTTCAAATTTAATTTACTCATTTGTTGACTGGATAAGTAAACTGGTCTATCTGATACTGGCCGTCTCCTCAGTGCGCAGAATGTTTTGAAGGAAATGATATGTGAACTGTAGATCTCAGCTGCTCCTTCCAGTTTGTAATGAATCACAGCTTATTTACTGAAAAGCCATTATTTGAAAAAAGCCAAGAAAGTTATCAGCAAACATTTTTATTTTTGATTCATTCTGAAAGAAATTTCAGTTTCCTTTTCATTGTTCTCTAAATGATGAATGGTGTGTTGGGATGTGTTTTCTGGCTACATTTGATGCAAATGTTTATGTAGAACTATACAATTGATTATCAGAAATGTAAGCTAATGGTTTGTTTCCTGATACATCAGTCATAAAAAATCCAGTATATAAAGTGAAAGAATTTATGTAAAAAAAAAAAAACATAGACAAGTTGATGATATCAGATTTTTTTACACACACACAAATAAATGTGCATATCAGAAATCAAGGCTAACACACACACACACACACACACACACACACACACACACACACACACACACACACACACACACACACACACACGCTTTAAAGAAAATAAGAAAATCAAACACTATGAAGCTGGAAAGCTTCTTGAATGCATACCTAATGTTTTACTGCATAAAGATGTGAAAATGGATTTTTTGGAAATGCAAATTATAAAGACTGTAGAGTCTATAATCCCTATAAAATATTCTGATCTCTTTGAAATGATCCAAATATCTGCCATTTTCCTCCAAAAACTATTACCTTTAGCTGAAAACAGCTGGTCTCTTGCTTTAAATAAGTGCTTTGTGAATGTGTTGGGAAATGTCAGTTTTTGCTGCAGCTGTAAGAAGGTCTATTAACTGAAAACTTACATTTCCAGCAGCATCTTGGAGTTGCTGTCTCAGTTTATCAAGCTGTTAAAAATGAGAAGTCAAAACTACGGTAAACATTAGGAATGTATCAGAGTAATTATTTTTTTTTAGTTTTTGTTTCCTACGCAGTGAATCAAGGCAGTTCACACACACATTTTCAGTAATGAACACTTGTGAGATAATTAATTCTCAGAATAAAAACACACATACAAAACAATCATTAGCAGTTAAATCATAAAACCGAGATTAACATCACTAACTGAAGCTGAGGAAATTAATATTATCTTAAGGATCTATGTCTGCAGTAACAAGAGCTTGCAACTGAGATGCTACTAAAATGCTTGGTCCGAAACCCAGTGATGTGAGAAGAGCATATGAGCTGTTAATGAAGTTCTCCACAAAAGAAAAGAAAGGATGATGTACTTTACTCTTCTACCATTGCTTTTTTATTTTAATTCAAAGCAGCTTTCATTCCCATGTCTCCACTTGCAGGTACTGCAGTCTGTGAATCTCTTTCAACAGGCATTATGAGGAAGCACAAATGTCCAATTTTAAGTGATTGTATGATTAAGTTTTATGAGAAAGTAAATGCTGGAGAACATGCATAGGGTTTGAATGCTGCAGTCTATCATGCCTGTTAATCCTAGTGTACTCTATTAATGTAGAGTTCCTGTGAGAAAAGAACTGAGCATCGTATGAATATTAGTGGAATGGAATACTCAGACGTATAAGTTCATAAGTTCGTACTAGGCTAACTGCACTCAAGGGCCATTTTAAGCCTAGCCAAATACCCCATATAAGAATCAAACCCTGCACCTTGTGTTTCTAAGGTAAGCACCTCGACCATTATGCCAATCTCCCATGATGACTTAAAGTAGGGAGGGTCTCAGTTACAGCTTAAATTCCACCAATAAAATTAAAGGTTGCCCTACAAGTCAGCGAAACTCATTTCCCTATGTTCAGTGTTCACAAGGATAAAGAGTCTGATGACATCACCTTGTTGAAGACCGAATACTCAAAAGTAGGATTTAAATTAAATTCCTGAATTGTTATTATTGTTCTAAATCCGTGAATACCCCAAATCTGCTGAAAACCACTTCTCCATCTCCATGTGCATGAGGCCTCATTTATTCAGAGGTTATCTGTGTCTGGCTTAGACACCTGTGACTAAAAGACCTAGGTTTACATCTAAAACCATCTGTGGACCTATAAAACTGATTAAAATATTTTTCACTTGCTCGATCTCAGTGCTATTTAACAGTTCTGTGCTGCATTTATTGATTTTGTTGAATTTATCACTGTTTTTCAGCTTGCACTTGTTAAAGAAATGCCATCTATTTGTTACTCTATTGCTCTTATCATAGGATCATACATAATAGGAAGTTACTAGATTAATGGCCCTAGGGCATGTATAAGCGTAGCCAAGTTCTACCCTTATTTCTATAATCAGCACCTATTATCATTGTCCAAGAGAGACACAGATGGAAACCCCGGAGTGAATTTATGGTTACCCATTCCAATCGTCCAGACTGCATTTGAAGAGGTTCAGTGAGGTGCTCTGTTTGACATGAAGTGGGAGTTTGTTCCAAAGGTGTGGTAACCTCTGGGAGACAAATCTGTCCCTCCAGTAGGTTCTATTGATGTCACATACTATGTCAAGGACTTTAGCTCGAGTAACCCGTGTGCCATTTGACTCACGGTGATACAGCATTTTCAATAAAGCAGGGTCAGAGATTGCCCTGCATGCAAGGCAGAGATTTCCTCTGAGTAGTCTCTACAAAACAGAATAGAATGACAGTGATTTTAGATGACTCACATAGGATAAATGCTGAAGGCCTTGAATTTTCCTTGTGAAGAATCTTTGTAGTTTCTCCAGTTGCTGCAGGTGCTTGGAAAGGTACATATCCAAAGGGGCACTGTGTTCAATTATTTGCCTGATGATGGAAGAGTACAGGGAAGTTATAACTTCTTTTTTCTAGAAGCAATGCCCTTACTTATGAGTTGAGCAACATAGAATGCCCTTCTTATCACTGTGGAGATATGATGGTCAAAGGTAAGGCTGCTGTCAACCTCTGTGCCCAGGTCTCTCACCAACGAGTGTACACTTAGGTTCTGCTACTAATGTGGTAGTTAGCAGGAACATTGTCCTTACTGAAGGGGACAATAATACATTTTTTTTTGCATTGAGTTTAAGGCCATAACGTTGGCACCAGTCGTTTGTTTGTGTAAGACCCTCTTGTAGGATGTTTACATCATTTGGAGATTCTATGACTAGTCCCATTTTGCAATCAACAGCAAACTGTGTCAGCTACAGACCTTTAGTTTTTGCTTGTACTTCAGAGAAATAGATTACAAACAGTAGAGTTTCCAGGACTGATCCCTGTGGAACACCACTGGTTACAGATCTTCTGTTAGAAGTGGATTCCCCTATTTTGATTATATGGGTTCTGCCAGTGAGCCAGTTAGCAACCAGTCTAATGATATAAGGGTTGATACCTAGCTGGGTGAATTTGTCAATGATGCCCGAGAGGGGGATAGTGGCAAATGCATTGGCTAAGTCTAGATAGGGTGTATGCACAGATTTCCCCTGATCCAGGGCCTTGGTGACTGTCTTGAAGAAGTCCACCAGTTTAACAGACATGATCTCCCTTTGACAAATCCAAACTGAGTAGGGTCAAGTGTTTGGAGAATACCTATATCTTTGTTGATAATGTCTATAATGATTTGCTTCAAGGCCTAGCTGATAAAGCTAGTCAGGGTAATAGGTCTATAGTTCCAAGGGTCAGTGGAAGCACCACCTTTGTGAAAGGTAATAACGTTGTCTGGGGATTCCATTGTAAGACATACTGATGTCCCCTTTACCAAGCTAAACAAGGGCAAGATCACAGTGAGCTATCTGTCTGGAGCCAGGATCCTCCAGATCACGCATGCACTTATGTCTACAAATTGCAAATTCCACTATAGGTTCATAGGTTCATACTAGGCTTTCTGCCCTAGGGCATTTATAAGCCTAGCCAGAGTGTGTTTGGCTTTCGCCAGCCATTTTAAATTAATTTTGCTATGCCCTTTTTCGAGGTTAGTATACTGTGCCTCTGTCTAACAGTGACACAGAAGTGATACCCGGGGTAAACCTATGATCCCCCATCCACTCATCAAGATTCCTCTTGAAGAGAGTCAATGAGGGACTCTGCCAAACCTGGACTGGGATTTTATTCCAGAGTGAAGGGAGCCTCTGGGTTATGAATCTGTCCCTCCAGCATGTCCTATTTATTTCAGTGCTGAGGTTCAAGTCTCTCGATTGCGTAGCTCGATGGGATTTGGATTTTCTGAGGTGTAGCATATCCATTAATTCCGGGTTGGACATGGCTTTATACATCAGGCACAGATCGCCTCTGAGCAGGTGGTATGCCACTGAGTAGAGCTGGAGTTTCTTTAACTGGGCAGCATATGGCATCTGTTTGAGCCCTTTGATCCTCTTGGTGAGGTACTTTTGGGGTCTTTCCAGTTGCTGCAGGTGTCTGGTAAGGTACATCCCAAAAGGGGCATTGTACTCATTTATGGGCCCGATGAAGGATGAGTAAAGAGGCATGATGACCTCCCCTGATCTAGATGTGAATCCCTTCATGATTAGGTGGGCTATATAAAATGTTTTTCTAACCACTTTGGCCACGTGGTTGTCAAATGAGAGATTGCTATCAACTTGGGTCCCCAGGTCCCTAATTACTTCTTCAGATTAATGGATTACCACTTATGTGGTAATTTGTGGGCACTTTGTTTTTGCCAAAGGGGATGACTATACACTTTGTGGCATTTAGCTTGAGGCCATGGCTCTGGCACAGTTGTCTGTTTTTATGAGGCCCTTTTGGAGGATGCTTGTGTCGGCTGGAGAGTCAATTATGGCACGCAGTTTGCAGTCATCTGTGAACTTGGTCAGCCACAGTCCTTCCGTGTTGGCCTGTACCTCTAAGAAATATATACCAAAAAAGAGAGGTCCCAGGACTGAGCCTTGTGGGATGCCACTTGTAACTGGTTTGGAGTCTGACATGGCTCCAGCAATTCTAACCATGTGGGTTCTGTCCTTGAGCCAGTTTGCAACCCATCTAGTGACATAGGGGTTTATATTTAAGCTGGTGAGCTTATCTATAATGCCCGAGTGGGGTATTGTATCGAAGGCTTTTGCGAGGTCCAGGTAGGCTGTGTGGACCACCTTCCCCTCGTCAGTGGCCTTGGTGACTGTTTCAAAGAAATCGACCAGGTTTAAGAGGCAGGATCTGCCCTTAACAAAGCCGAACTGGGTAGGATCCAGTGTCTGTAGGTCCCCAATATCTTTATTTATAAGGTCCATGATGATCTTTTCCATAGCTTTGCAGACCAAGCTAGTCAGGCTTATGGGGCGATAGTTTCCAGGATCCGTTGAGGCACCACCTTTGTAGAGAGGGACCACCGTTGCTGTACACCACTCTTTGGGTACATATCCTGTAGTAAGGCTGAGACTGAACAGTAGTTTTATGTTTGGGTTTAGCTCTTCTTGGAGTTAATATAGGACGCAGCCCGGGACACCGTCTGGTCCCATTGATGCTGTGTTTTTTTCTTTGGAGAGGGCGGCTCTTACCTGAGCATCTGAGATGTCCGGGGGGCAGCACTTTGCTGGGATAGATATTTGCCCTTTTGGTGGGGAAGGGGGGGGAGTTTGCGCTGAACCTGTCAGCTAGGATTTTGGCAATGTCTGTGGGTTCGGTGTATTTTTTTGTCATTTTGGACTAATTCTGAGCATATCTGGGAATTCCCACCCAGGTTCCTAACATAACTGAAGAAAGCCTTGTGATTATCCTTAGTGTCCTGTGCAATTTTTCTCTCAAAGCTGGCCTTAGACGATTTTATGAGTGCCCGTAGTTTTTTGCTAATACTGATCAGAGATGCCTTCCCTTTTTGGGATTTTGCTCTATCATGTAGTAGCTTCCTCAATCTGTTGTATAGTTTGCTTATGGCTGGGGTCCACCAGTCTGCCTTTGGAGGATTGGGTCTTGGTTTTATTTGGGATTGCATGATCCATGCATTCCTGAAGGTGTTCATAGAATGCATGTATAAAGGATTCTGCGGTCTGGGACGTATTTTCCACAGGCCTGGGGGCTTTGAAGGATTCCACCTCGGTTTTGAGAAGTGTGAAATTTGCTTTAGAGAAGTTTTTCACTGTGGTTTTCTGGGCAGGGGGTGGGGTCGGGATGTGAATATCCAGTGAGATTAGTTTATGGTCTGATCTTACCAGTGAGGGATACACTTCTGGTCTGGAGCATAGAATCCCCATGTTGGTGATGATCAGGTCCAGTATGTTTTCCCCTCTTGTGGGAGTGGTAACAAGTTGTTCCATAGCATTTGAGTTTATAAATTCTAGGAACTTTTGTGCTAGGGTGTTGGAGCTAGAGTAATGCTCCCAGTCTATGTTTGGGTAGTTGAAGTCGTCCAATATAATGGTGTTTGGAGAGACCTTCATATTTTCCAGTGTTCTCAGGAAGGCCAAGTGGAGTTTCTGGGTTTGGGAGGGTGGTCTGTAGCAGGCTATAAACTGGAAGACAGTTTTACCCACTGTTAGTTGCACATGGATAGTCTCTGATGCTTCGTGCTGTGCCACCAACCTGGAGGTGTGGGTATCTTTGACGAACATTGATACTTCCCCTCCTTTTGTGGTTTGGTCCAAGTTTTGGGGCCGAAAAGCATGGTATGAGATATAACCTGGTAGTGCTGGGGTGCTGAACCAGGTTTCTGTTACTGCACAGATATCAATGTTCTCCATGCTAAGGAGAGTTTCGAGTGCATGCATCTTGAGGTTTAGACTTCTGGCATTGAGTAGCACTACTCTTAGTTTCTTATCCCTTGTGATACCTATGGAGGTGGGTTTGTCTTTTGAGCCTTGCCTAAAAAAGGCACTATGGGGGTAGCAAGAGCCTTTGCCAATATCTGAAAGCCCAGGGGTGATAGGTGCAAGCCATCCCTAGCGAAGCAAAGTGGCTTGTCTTATTGTCATCCCAGGCTGACAGGCATTGAATCCACTTTGAATGACACCAATACTTAAGCCAATTGTTGCTTAGGCAGATTTTTATTTAGAGCCTCCGAGTATGTTTTTGTGTGTTTATGTGTTTGGTTTGCTGTCGTGGTAGGTGTATGTGTGACTGGAATTATAGTGAGTGTGGTTTCCTTTTCCTCCTGACTGGTTACGCCAGTACTGAGTTGAGAGAGCTTAGCCTCCAGTTTGGCTATATGGTTGCATCTTTCACATGTGTTGGAATTTGTTGGGAGGAGGAGAGGGTTGTCTGTGTACATGAGGCAGTTGTAACATTGCCTCAAGATTCCCAGATTCACCAGCTGGACCGGAGAGGAGATTGACAACTGACCTTTGGACATGCTAGAATAGTATTGGGAATTCCTTTATAATTGAAAAAAAAATGGCCAATGGGGAACAAGATACTCAAGGGGAGTTTGTGAGGGTGTAGTGCTTTTAATTTTTTAGTGCTGACTTATATAATTGCTTTAGTGAGCAAGTGCCAGGTAACTTAAATGCAATGTGCTACAGGTAACTTAAATGCAAAAACGACAAACAGTAACTTTCATTCAAGTCAAACAAGGAAATAAGTACAGTAAGCAATGCAGATATCACTAGGGACCCACAGAAGCGCTGAAAAGCCATGTTTTAGGTGGAATTAGCATTTCAGGGAAATAACAAGCAAACAAACAACAAGCATACAAACAAAGCTAGATTCAGCAGACCTGGATCTAGTCTATGCTACAGCAAACAAGGTGTACCAATTTCAGTAAGAAACAGTTCAAATATGCAGGCACTATAAGCCTTTAACCAGAAATTCCCAGCTCAGAAGGGCAGAGTCCAGCCTCTCCTCCCACAAGAGTGCAGACCACAAACCTTCTTAATGTAAAATAACTGGCCTGAAGCCCAAGTGCTTAAACCAGAACTAATACACTTTTAGAATAACAGACACTGAGCCCTCAATCAGCAGTTCCCAACTTAGAAGTATGTAAGCTACCTGTCCTGCCACCACAGTGCAGGCCACAAGCCTTCCTAATGTAAAACAACTGGTCTGAAGCCCAAGTGCTTAATCCAAAAGACTTAGAATGATAGCTACACTTTAATCAAGTTATTACCAAGCAGTAATAAATACAATTGAATACTTTAAAGAATGCCTGGATTAGTGCTCAAGTTATACAATCAAAGCTAGATTCAGCAGGCCTGGATCTAGTCTATGCTACAGCAAACAAGGTGTACCAGTTTTAGTAAGAAGCAGTTCAAATATGCAGGCACTATAAGCCTTTAACCAGAAATTCCCAGCTCAGAAGGGCAGAGTCCAGCCTCTCCTCCCACAAGAATGCAGACCACGAACCCTCCTAATGTAAAATAACTGGCCTGAAGCCCAAGTGCTTAAACCAGAATTAATACACTTTTAGAATAACAGACACTGAGCCCTCAATCAGCAGTTCCCAACTTAGAAGGGTGTAAGCTACCTGTCCTGCCACTACAGTGCAGACCACAAACCTTCTTAATGTAAAACAACTGGTCTGAAGCCCAAGTGCTTAAACTAAAAGGCTTAGAATGAGTTACACCAAGCAGTAATAAATGCAACTGAGTACTTTTAAGATGACGCAAAAGCAAAATAAAGTAGGAAGAAACACAAATACAGTAAAAGCAGAATTTTTTTTTTTGAGTGAGCAAATGAGATGGGCCCAGGCGGAGTATCCAAGTGCAAATTTACAAGAGGGGCAGGCAGTTTCAAAGCCACCAAGATTAACCCCAAGACAAAACCAGGGAGGGTGGGGACCTACAGTCACAACGTCCAGCTAGATATTGCTCAATGCAACACAAACAAATTACTTTAAATTGTGCATTATTTGATAAAAGTGCAGATAAAAATCTACTTAGCTCCACTCATGCAGGTCTCAGTTGGCCAAAGCTCACAGTTTAAACAGAAATGACAAGAACATTGTTGATGTGCGCAAACGACCATCATTATTGGTGAAGGTAGGATGTTACTCAAGGCTATATTCATACTGACCTCACATGATGGAGCTCATTGAATATGTGTTTGAGGTCAGTATGAATCTAGCCTTGAGTAACATCCTACCTTCACCAATAATGATGCCACAGTACCAGCAAAGAATGACTGACTTCAACAATTAGCTTAGTTTCTGGTGTTACAGCAAGGGGATCCAAGACAAGATCAACAAACCCCAGTGCTTTGACAGACATGGTTTGGACTTGTCATCAACTGGCTTCTGGATAATGGCAAAAACTTTTATCTTCCTTATAGTGCTATTTTAAGGCCATGCCATGTTGGTAAACCCACCAACATGACAAAAATCATTCAGGGCTGTCTAAGGATATTGCTGCTCAATGCTAGGAGTTTAAATTAAAAAAAAACGCCTCACTCCCTAGAAGCACTCCATACCCTGGAGAATGCAGACATATGTGCAGTCATGGAAACTTGGTTCAAAACCACGGAAAGCACCCTGACTATCAAAGGCTACAATGCCTTTCATACATTTTGATATCTCTCAGCTCAGGATAAAACAAAGGGATGAGGTGTCTCAGTGTTTATAAAGGACAAGTACACTGCTAGACTGATCAGCCAACATAACTCTCTTGAGCTACACCATGCCCAGCCAACCATAGATGTGATCCCCTATCATACCCTTGTTAGCTACAGATCCCCTAACATGAGTCTGGAAAACCACACTTCCTACAAAAACCTGCTTAAATCTCTTAACATTCAGTCTATCACCATATTTATGGGTGACTTCAACTACCTCTCCATAAACTGTGACTTAAATGACCCATAATTCTCTTCCTCAGAGGTCTGTGGAGTTTGTCATCACAAATATGCTGGAGCAACTAGTTAGCTCCCCAACTAGAGTTAAAAATATCCTAGGACTAGTACTCAAGGACATGGGGGCATGCTGCTCTTTCCCATTCAGTAACTCCTCTCTGGTAAGATCTAACCACAAAATGATCGCCATTAGTAAAAACTAACCTAGAACCCCAATCAAACTCCAAACCTGTTAAAAATTTGCTAAGGTTAATTACCTCAAACTAAGTGGCAGCTTATTAAACTTCCAACCCCCTCCAAACTCAGATGACACTGAGGCCTACTCTGAGCTGTACACAAAAGCACTGTACAACCACATTCATAGCTGCATAGAGGAGGTAGTACCTGTCTGAGTCAAACTTATGATTACTGCCAAAAATAAACCACCTTGGTAGACCCCTACCATAAATAGTCTATTCAACAAAAGGAAAAAAAATCCTCCCAAGCCAAGAAGAAACAGCTAAAATAGTGCAAAAAGATACACCAGTCTAAACAATGAAATGGCAAACTATGAGGCAAATATAGCCTCCCAGATAAAAGATAACCATAAGGATTTTTTTTATTATGTTTGTAACCTCAGGGGGAATGCTCAGAAATGTGCAGAATTAACCATGAACAGCAAAACTTACAGCCAGACTGAAACTATAGCAAACCTGCTGGCCGATAAGTTCAGTTCAAACTTCTCTCCTACCACACCCAAAGAAATACATGCAATACATGCAACCATCCCCCTCCAGGTCATTATGAGGGAGCAAGTCTTTACTGTGCTCACTAAAGCCAAAAACACAGCCTTCATGGGTCCCAACAACATTCCAAGATGTTCTTCTTCTTTTGGCTTTTCCTGGTTAGGGGTCACCACAGTGGAACTCGGGTCCGCTAATGATTGGTAGTAGATTTTTAAGGTGCTGAGGTGCCAGCCCGATGCCCAACCTTCAACGAAGGCATGCCCATTTATGCATGTCTTTCGAATGCCACTCGGCCACGGGAGGACATGCAGATGCTTCTTAAATAACTTAAAACAGACTCTATCAGGGTCACTAAGAACCCTGTTTAACCAAAGCCGCCAGATGGGATTTGTCCCACAGGAATGGACAACTCTGAACAAGGGGGGGGCATCAACTGACACAGGGAACTACAGACCCATAAGCTTGACTGGTCTTATATGCATGGCCATGGACGGAATTATCTGGATCTGATCAATAACAACACAGGACATTTCCAAACACTGAACCAGACCCAATTTGGCTTTGCCAAAGGGAGGTCTTGTGTCTCAATTTGGTGGACTCCTTTGAGAAAGTCACTAATGCCGTGGATGAGGCTAAAATAGTACATGCTACTTATCTGGACCTGGTCAAAGCTTTTGAGACAATCCCCCTCTCAGGGATCATGGATAAACTTATTGAGTTAGGCATAAACCCCCACATCGTAAGATGGATAGCAAACTCCCTGACAGGACACATGCTGTCCAGATAGGTGAATCCACTTCTGATAAGAAAACTGTTACTAGCTATATCCCACAAGGCACAGTGTTGGGACCCCTCCTGTTTGGTATATACTTCTCTGAAGTGAAGGTCAAGGTTGGGGGCCTCTGGCTCATCAAGCTCACAAACGACTTTAAGCTGGGAACAATCCGTGAATTCCCAAAGGATGTTGACATCCTACAAACAAGCCTAGAAATGACAAAGGGCTGGTGCCAAAACCATGGTCTGAGACCAAATGCTAAAAAATGCTTAATCATACCCTTCAGTAAATCAAAATCCCTCCAAATTATAATATTGACAGCACAACCCTAAAGGTAGACCCAGTGGTGAGGGCTCTAGGAACACAGACAGATAGTAACCTAAACTTTGATCTCCAGGTAGCTACGGTAATGAGGAAATCCTTCTGTAGGTCTCAACTTATAAGTAAAGGCATGGCATCAAATTCAAAGGAATTCATAGTGCCATTGTACTCGATCATCATCAGGCTCATAATCAAGTGTAATGCTCCCTTCTGCATGTACCTAACCAGGCACTTATACCAACTGGAGCAACCCCAGAACTTTCTCACTCAAAAAAATACAAAGCATAAGACACATGACTTATGGAGGCTCTATCCCTTTACTCTATCTCATATCGTTTATTGAAAGGTGATTTATGCCTGACTTACAATGCATTCTGTGGTCAAGCCCTGAATAAAATGCTACATATTCGCAAGTAAAATCATACGAGGGTTACATGTTGCACAGACCTGAACCTTACTGAGACTCTAACAGAACATGTGGGAGAGACAGAGTTGTATCCCAAAGGCAACCTCGCTTATGGAATAAACTTCAAAGCCTGTCCCTCACTCTCTTCAAAAAAATTTGGATAAATGGATAGGCAACTGTAAATTCACTCCTGGGGTACTGCCCATGTCCCTTATGGAAGAGGGAGTCTGTAAAATTACTCAGGGATCCAACACCCAAGGACCTATTACCCTGATACTACCCCATCCCATATCTGGGGAATTAAGATATAATACTGTCATATCCTTGATATTATTGGCTAGAGTTGTAAAGGCTCTTGTGCTAATAGCCTAGTAACCACCTATAAACCTATGATAAACAGCCTGAAGACATCACCTCACCAAATAATGAATGGTTGAAAGTAGAATTTAAATCCTCAGTTTTCAGCATTGTTCTATATCTCTGAACACCCCAAACCCACCAAAAACATTAGACAATACAGAAAGCATAAAGTAAAATAATCACTCATATAGTCGTTTAAAAAACATTAATTACATAAATATTGTGGCAAAGTATGTTCAAATAAGCTTCAGGATCATGCAGTACAAGCAATGCACACCAAGATATATACTAGAAAACCTGTATTTTGGTAAAATATTGTAAAATAAGCCTCAAGATTATGCATGAAAAGCAGTGCATGGATAAATAAATAATACAAAGTCTAAAGACAACAAGCACGTTAAGATGCAGGAAAAACACATTAATAAAAAAAGGCTACCATAAACTCCAAAACCATTACACAAATACATACGCAAGTGGAACAGCTCTAAGAGAAAATGAAAAATATATATTTACACACAACAGTGCAAGCATTAAGAATGTTACACTACACACTGTAAAACACATGGAACTAAAGTGAGTATATATGCACATACGCAGCCAAGTAAATGTTATGCCTGGTCAATGCATATAAAGACAGTTCATTCAAATGTAAGCAACTGTGTGAGTACACACAAAAAAGAAAAGTCTGCAATAGCTGACTGTGCCCACAAAATGAGAGTAAGATATGCAGCAGAATCAAATGTAACACATCAAAAGAAGTACTATACATAAACCTAATAATTACTGGTACAGCTGGTCACGAGAGACATTTCATACTATGGATACATAGTGATCAAATAACATAGTAAATAGCAGCATATGTGAAAACACTGACAATATATAACAGACATATGCAGGCAGACATGTAAACAGCATTACTGCACAAATCTGCATCAGTAATGGAACACGTTTCAAAAATTGAAATTACCAGATGCCACACTGATAAATCAGATGTACATGGTGTTTAATGCGAATAAGAGACATTGCACCCTAGGAAGTGAAAGCAATCAAAACAATAACAACAACAGCAAAAAAAAAAAAAAAAAAAAAAAAAAAAAACAGTCTCAGAATAAATCCACAAGTGAAAGTACCAGTTATGTAATCTGGTACATAAATGGGGTACATCCTTCCAGCTGATGAATACATCCTAATGGGCTCCACAAATCATGCCATATGTAAATCTATAATACAAATGAAACATGTAAAAGTCATGCAGATTACATGCACATACACACACACACACACACACACACACACACACACACACGCACACACACACACTGTGTAAACTATGGTATAGCTCTGTGTTCACAGAAACCGTCACTTGAAGTTCCAAAGTCCTCACTGTAGAGTGTGACAGGTAACATAACATTCTTCCCCATCAATACATGATGAGTGCAAACATGTTCATTGTCCATGCATAACATAAAACAGTATGCACTCACAATATCCTCTGACGAAGGAAAAAAAAAAAGATATGCCGAAAAGGGAGCATTCAAGTATGTGTGACCTACAACAGCCTTAGGTGGTGGGATACAGCCCTAATGAAATCAGTTGAAGTGATTGAGCCCTTTCTTTCCAGAATCTGGCATAGGACATCCCTCTGCTGTGTTTAGTATCCCCTCCTGGATGATGGTGGCAAGTCATGGACAGCTGCTACTCAGAGTAACTCAAGTAAACCCACTATACTTGACCTACATAGTACTCTGAGATGGGTCTGCTAGCTTTACACATGGCAGTGACACAGCTGTGAGGTCATGTACAGACCAGAACAATGGTGGGAAGAATGGTGGGGCATGCCATGCTGAAAGGGCATGGGTGTCATACTGCCTAGGTTTGCCATGGACACAGTGGTTATAGAACCAGTCATAAAATGGGATGCCCTCCTGTGAGCTGTAAGCTGTCATACATAGGACATGTGTCTGCAGGTAGTAGGTATGCCAGTGCAAGAAGTTGTTTTACCTGTATGTTGAAGGAGGGTATGACATCATACCTCAAATGTAATCCAACTGCTGTGCATGGTGCCTTAAGATTTGGTCAAGTTGAAATATGCAGCCATGTGCATGTACCTGAATGAATGCCCTATCTAGGGCATTATAGAATGCCTGATCAAATCCATCATAGTATATCTGGGCTGAAATGTACATCTGCACTTATATGCAATATCCTCAAAGACATAAAACATGGCATCATAGGCAGCTTGGCATTTTGTGCTTATGAAGCACTATATCGTGGGTGCCAACCTAATTTTCTTACACAACCTTATACTGCTATGTGTCATATAAAGCTGTATACACATAGTTATCCTTTTTGGGAATGTTTTGTCCACCAATCGCATCACAGTGGTTGATAACTTTTGAATACTGGCTGCAGTGGTCAGCACACAAACATGATGTTCCTCATAATCATAGGAAGCACACCTCAGTATGCATGTTCCATCCCTTAGTTTGATGTCTTCTACAGTGCTGTACATGCTGGCATGGAATCTTCTCTTCTCAGTAGACTGACCCGTAAAGCAGGTTCTCTGAATAATTTGTTGTAATGCCCTCTTCCAGAGCATCTTTTGAATGTTGACACCTGTATCTCTCAGGAGTTCCTCTCCCTGCTGTTTCTCAATTGCTATAGCCCTTACATAACAGCTTTGTGTCCTCTTAAGTACATAGCCGCAGTATGATCTCCCATTGAATTGTCTTTTATGGCGGAACATGTACTCATCAATTAGGAATATTGGCTTATAATGCTGCCTCATTCTGGTGTTATACACTATACCAATCTGTACAGGAACATTTGCTGCACCACAGCATCACATTCAAAATCTGTGCCTTCCATATCCCCTTTGCTAAAGTATGGTAAGTCACAGAGAACATATTTCTTGCCAATAAATATATAGTTTGGGGGCATTGGTCACACTTGAGAACTGTTCTATGAGCATAGCAGTGAGTGCACAGCTATGTTAACATCCTAGCTTTTGGCAATTTGAACTTCAATATGCTGCAACATTCTACCACCAAACATTCGGCAAATTACATCTGTTAAGACTTACACTGATAAGGATCTGCCTGTCCACCCTTATAGTGGAAGCAAAATTAGATTGCTTTTATGTTCTTATTTGTGAATTGCCAGGACACATTTAAACTCCTTTGTACTTGGAATTATGTTATATGAAATGTTATATGAAGTTATCTGATTACCTATATACTCTCAAACTGCTGTCAAGTAGGTTTATGCTAAGTCTTTCATCCCACAGGCCTATGAAGTCTGAATTCCAGTACTATTTTGATCTTTGGGTTTGCTGTGTTATAATGAACTAATAGTGCGTACTGTGCCATATGTTTAGATATTGTAGTTATCATATAGCATTTTATTTCCACATAATTCCTCTCTAATTTTCAAAGTTTCTATTTATAAATGCATTTTCATTTGAAAATAAACTTTAATCAACAACAGAAAATAGTATTTCTACTGGGGTAAAAGTCAATCACAGTTACATGGAGGAGACATGAAGGGGACTGAATACCAACAACTCGAGGTTCATTGTACATTAGGGCTAGAAAGGAAATTTGCCATGCACTGACCCATTTCAAACAAATCACTGTCTGATATGTGGACCCAAAAATGCAGTATGAATTTCTTTTTAAATCAGCTTAGCTACACCCCTTTGTGTGTATATATATATATATATATATATATATATATATATATATATATATATATATATAAACATATATATCCTTCTCCCAGGAGCAAAGAAGTTCTTCACCATAAGATGTCCCGCAAGAGACCAGGCCTACATGTAACCCACAGAAGAAAGAAGAGCATGTAGAACAGCAGTCTTCAGCACAAGCCAATAGCATAATATTTACAAGAGATCTAAAAACAAGACACTACTGTGACATCTCCTCTTTGGGCCAGTAATCAAGGAGCCTGAATCCTTACCACTGACACTGATGAGGAACGCTCACTTGGAACAAAAATAGATGAACACACTATTTCCAGATGCAGCTCTCTCCATCAAGTACAATTTCCCTTAAGAGCACACAGGGAACACACTCAGCCCAGGGTCTGGGTTTCTTTGTTTGTCTATCCCCAGGTCCCCAGTAAGGATCCCTTCTGGCACAGCTGCAGAGTTAAGTCCTCAGCCGAGTGACCAAGCCAAGTCCTACACCACTATCTCTGTGAAACCAGTGCTTCATGACCCTGCTCCAAGTATCTTTCACACACACTTGTTGATATTTCATTTGCACACATACACACATGCCCGTCTGGGAAAGGCCAGCACAGGTTTACTAGCTATGCCCCCTTATGCCCAAACTATAAGGTAGTTACAGCTACCAGACACTCCCAAGCCAGCTACTCTAAGGCTGTTACAAGGGTACACAATTGTACTGAGTGAAATTAATATTAATATGAATGGTAGTTTGACCAATGCAGTAAGGCTTTTAGAAATGGCCACAGAGTCACCAAACAGATATGAGTAATCTCAAAGGTTAAAATATTCTCTAAAGGACTAGCCACAATGAAAAGTTGAAATATTTTTAATAATAAATAATAAAAGAACATGAAAATACTAAATATACATTTACAATAAATACCAGAGTTTCAACCACAGAAACTATTAAATTAACACAGATGAACAGATTCACACAGATACACAAAAACAGTACTTAACTAACCTCACTATATTTTCCTGTCTGATCTAAAGAGTTACTATTCCCAGGTCACTTCCTAGCGCAAGGCAAGATGAAGTAGATGAGTGATCTTTCTATGTCAGGTTTCCAAACAGAGTGCCATGAGACTTCAGTCTCACTTAGTAAAATTTAATTTCTCAGTATTTCCATAGTTACCTGGAGCTGAGCTTAACCTCTTCTTTTCCAGTATCCTCTGTTTGTTTATGTATATATATATATATATATATATATATATATATATATATATATATCTAGTTCAGTTACAATACAGTCAGAACCCACTGTTGATACATTTTTAAAACAAGCAGCTTTACAAATATATTTTTCAAAACAATCATCTGTAAAAATAGTTTGATATATGAATGACATATAATTCTTTACAAAATTCCACCTAACTGTGCTAGCATATGTTACACATTCACTGCCCTACTTCTCCTGGCATAGATGGCAATACCTCACATCATTGCAACTACCTTTGTACAATGAGCATAGACAAACACCTGTTTTTGGTTTCTCTCTTTTTCTTGTAGTGCTTATAGAAATTAGGTATCAAGCAGTTAAAATATATTTACATTTGAGCAAATGTTTTTACAAAGTTTTCTAATAAAGAATTTTAAAATATTGTAAGATTTTATGCCTAAATGCATTCACCATAGAATAAGTTGATCATATGGGATTAACATATACGAAGATGTGTAGTAATAATTAATTAACTATTTATTTATTTATTTAGCTATTTATTTATCTATTTATGCATCTTAAATTATATTTATAAAAACTATATATATGTATATTTCATACAAAAGATATTTAGTCTCTGAATGTCCCTATTTGATGACAGTTATGCATAATGCACATTCTACATAAGCATTTGAATAAGCATATTAGTAACAACAGCAATTATGTTTTAATTGAATTATGTTTTAATTGTAATGAGCTAGATTGTATAAAAGGAAATGATGTCACTATTTTTAAATTGTCTGATGAAGTTTAACATGGCTTAAACGAAACCGCTTACATGATTTTATGCGGATTACTTGTTTTTTATTTTAAGTAATAAAGTAGTGGTTTGGTGCACGACTCAAGGAATCGTTTGTCCAGCTTGGTGGCTCCTCGTTTGTTGGGTGTTTTCTTCAGTTGTTTGTACATTTTCTATTTTTGTTCGTATGGCTTCAGGACATGAACCAGTGGGTGCTGTACAGCTGGATGATGAAACAGGAAGGACCAAAGGGTTGACTGAAAAGTTCTGGAGCATTTCTCCCCAGGCCTCCGCTGAAAACAGGCTCTGTGGAACCTAGTCGGACATTCCCGGTCAACAAATGTTAAATAAAAAAAAAATAAAAATAAATAAAAAATAACTGCACTCATAATGCAACTATCCCAAAGAGTGGATAGTTTGTATGAGCTAATCGATGTTTCTGGGTCTAGTTCTGTCAATAATGGTGCAAATGCACTAAAAGAGATAGCACCACATTTGATTTTAATGCCACGCCATTTTGTTTGGGGAATTCTAAACCCCTGCTCACAATGCTGCTGTTGGATCCAACCAGTGTTCTCAAACGGAAGTCCATGGACACCAGGGAATATGCACATACAGTTCAGGGCAGAATCCAGGTTACAACAATGGATATAGAAGGGAAGTACCTGTCCTCAACGAATGGTTGGAATCAGCGTTCTCTTTTTCAAGTGAAAAGACGCAAGGTACAAATAATATAGAACAGAAATTGAATGACTTTGATACTAAATTACTTAAATGCAGAAAATTGCAGTTAGAAAATGCATATCTTAGAGAATGCATTAAGCTGAACATAATTCCAAAGGGATTGCGCTTTTGGCGCTATCCCACGGGCTTAGTCAATAACTTGCCCTTATACATGGAACTAATGCAGCTATTTGATAAAACTGGAAAAGAACTGTTAAACATTATGATGAAATATAATCAAATGGACATAGAAGCTTTTATGAATGAACTCAGTGCATTAGATAGGGACATCAGAGATGACATCACATATGAAAACTCGAAGTATGAATTGTTACGAATATATAATAGCATTGATCAATGGATTTTGAAATTAAAAGGTGGCAAAATGCAAAAATTAGAAAGAGACTTGAACCAGTATGCCAATGGAATAGCATACCCAAAGCCCCCTGGAAGCCAAAGGAAACAGAGACGCAACAATAAAACAGATAATATTAATACTGAGTACATTGGGGCAAGAGAAACTGTTCAGCAAGGTGATTTTACTTATGATCAAGAATTTCCTGAGTTCAGAAGATCGGAAAGACTAAAAAATAAAAATCCCCACTTTTACAACCAAGCGGTGGGGTTTCAAGGAGCCAGGCCAAAAAACAAGCAATGGAGGACTTAAATAATAGCCTCACCCTCACAGATGATCCATTTGTTGTAGAACAACCTAATAACATGTTAAGTGAATATGATAAACATGTTATAGTGAATACTAGAGGGGATTTTAAGGTTTTTAATTTTTCTGAAATTCATGCAGATGAACAAGTAGCAAATAGTTTAGCTAAAGGATATACTTTTGTTCCAGCTAGGTCTTTTGATTTCACTGGCACTATGAATGACATCAAAATTTTTTAAGGAAAATGAATTTTAGCTTGCTATAGTCAAGATGGTTTATACAATGTGAATAATAAATTTAACATCAGTAGCATATACAACCCACCTTTACATCCTAAATTAATTGTATATGAGAAGATGTGCGAACATGAATTAAAGCGTCTAGATATGTTTAATAAAAAGAGAAAACATATACATAATTTGAATGTAGATGAACAGAGTATTTTGAAAGAATTAACTAATGAGCAAGTAAGAATTATGAAACCTGATAAAGGAGGGGGTGCTGTTATTATGAGCCAAGAAATGTATAATCATAAACTAATTGATATACTGAATATAGACACATATATAGAAATATCATTAAATGAGCTAAAATTGTATATAAGAAGATTCATGGACAAACAAACAACATTTTTTTAGAAAAACATATTGATGCTGACTTATATAATTATCTTAACATCACAACTCCCAGAATACTATGGCACCCCTAAAATTCATAAAAATATAGATGACTCCTCCCATGTGCTTTCTGGTTGATGGAAGAGATTCTGTCACTTCAGCATGTGCAAAATACATAGATTATGAATTTAAAAAACATCCTTGGAAAAGAAATACAAATTTGTAAAGATTCCTGGACTTTTTTAGAGCACATGAATGAGGTTGAGTTTGGTCATAATGACATTCTGGTCACTATAGATGTATGTGACCTATATACTGTAATTCCACAAACTATAGGATTGAATGGGTTAATGAAATGTTGTTGCAACATCATATGGCACGAGTTAACAAATTTAGTTGTGGAACATTTACAGATAGTATTGAGTAATAATTTTAGAACTTTTAACAAGAGATATTTTTTACAGAAAAAAGGCATACCATGGGGTCACCATGTGGGGGTGTCTATGCAAATTAAGTAGTGGCTTTCTGGGAAAAGAATTATGTATTTAATAGTGAATTTAAGACTTTTATTAAATTGTGCTATAGGTTTCAGGATGATATTAGTATTATTTGGAATGGTACACAAGATATGTTGAACATATTTTTAAAATACATTACTACTACTAAGAATTTCCTGAAATTTACATGGAACATTAATAGTGAATACATAAATTATCTGGATATACACCTTATGAAATATACTTCTAATTAAGCTTATATAGCACTGATTCATAGAAATGAGTCCTATTCCAACTGCATCTTGCATTATAGTAGTTGCCACCCAGAACATCAAAAAATGTCTGTGGTTAAAGGAAAATTAGTGAGAGCAGCTCGGATGGTGACCAAGTTTGATCAACTTGAAGAAGTTAATGTTTTACAAGAGATGTTTCTTAATAGGTGTTACCCAGAAAGTATTAGTTGATACTCTCATACATGAAGTCACGACTAAGAGATTGAAAGGACATTTTAAACCTATATTAAATAGACAAATCTTAGTACATAGTCCGAGCAATCCAAGTGATATTAGTGATGTTTCTCAAAATAATGATATAACAAGTAAGTTAAAGAAAGAGATTAACTATTCAAGAGCCTTAGTGCTCACTTTCGCTCAAGAGCAAAATCTAATCAGGGACATACTAGTAGCCAATTGGACCATATTGCTCGAAGATCCTCATTGTAGAAACCAGATCAGTGACAAACCCACAATAGTCTATAGGAAAGGCAGAAGCTTTAAAGAAATTTTAAAATATGGAAAAGATTCACCCAATTATACAAATACTATGTTAGAACTAGGAAGTTCTATTTACATGGTAAATATAATTGTAAATCAAAAGCTGTTGTTTACCTGGCTACATGAAATTCATGCCCAATCTTCTACATTGGAAGAACAGAAAGACATTTAGCTCAAATAATTTATGAGCATGAATATGCTATAAAGAAAAATAAACCTAATAATGCACTGGCAAAGCATATCAGTGAATATCGCAATCATCAGTTTTCTTTTATAGTAATAGACCAGGTGAAAATTAAGGATAACAGACCTTAGGGCCTTTATTTAGAACTTAAAGAATTGCAATGGCAAATAAGAACACAAGCAGATATGTGGCCTGGAATAAATGAGCGCAGCTCAATCACCCCAATACTGATATTGAAAGCACTACAAAGAAATAAAATTGTATGAGTTAAACTGTACTCAGTAGTGCTTATAGAAATTAGGTATCAAGCAGTTAAAATATATTTACATTTGATCAAATGTTTTTATAAAATTTTCTAATAAAGAATTTTAAAATATTGTTTTAAAATAAAGATTTTATGCCTAAATGCATTCATCATAGAATAAGTTGATCATATGGGATTAACATATACGAAGATGTGTAGCAATAATTAATGAACTTTTTATTTATTTATTTAGCTATTTATTTATCTATTCATGCATCTTAAATTATATTTATAAAAAGTATATATATGTATATTTCATACAAGAGATATTTAGTCTCTGAATGTCCCCTTTTGATGACAGTTATGCATAATGCACATTCTATTTAAGCATTTGAATAAGCATATTTGTAACAGCAGCAATATGAGCTAATTAATTAATTATGTTTTAATTGAGTTATGTTTTAATTGAAATGAGCTAGACTGTATAAAAGGAAATGATGTCACTATTTTTAAATTGTCTGATGAAGTTTAACAAGGCTTAAACAAAAGCACTTATGTGATTTTATGTGGATTACTTGTTTTTTATTTTAAGTAATAAAGTAGTGGTTTGGTGCACTACTCAAGGAATCGTTTGTCCAGCTTGGTAGCTCCTCGTTCGTTGAGTGTTTTCTCTTTTTCTTGTATTAGTACACCATAAAAGATGGCACATATTGTTTAGCTCTGTCTCTTGCCTTTCATGACCTAATAGGATGCTTTAAAAATGGTACAATGTGGTCTACCAATGCATATCTGCACTCTGGACAGCCTACTGCCTGCCTTTTCAGAAAATATGAGATGTAAACCACATCTTTAAACATTTCCTTTCAGACAGTTAGCTGCTCTGCTTTTAAACATTTTGTGCACCAAACGAACCACAGACCTTAAAATATGACTGCTTCAAATAGTGTATGCACCACTTCCTGTGAGAGACAGTGCAACTCTGTACTATAATGCAGAGTTATGACATCAAAAACTCTAAGAGCAATTATCGATAACAGACCCCCAATGGCTTGTATCTATATGCACAACAAAATCCAAAACCAACCAATTTAATGCAGCAGCAAATACTATAGAGTAAATCTGAGACATACAGTCAACTCCCTCTTATCCAGCCTCTCTTTAACTGGTCTCCTCTTTAACCAGACATCAAATTTCTGCTGTAGTCCTATCAAAAGACAACATCTCCTCTGGGCTAAATATTGACAGACATTTGAGTTTTAGACTTCATATTCATTAGAAAAGTGCATACTAACACAAATCGTCTTATTCTAGCTGATTTATAACCTATAAATGCTATTTCATACGCTTTTTCTGAATCACAAGCCATTTGTTTATCCAGCCTAAGGTTCGGTCCCAACAAGACTGGATAAGAGGGAGTCTGCTGTATGCTTTCAAATGTGGTATCAGATTAGTCCTCCCCATGCATTATGACATCAAACTATTAACCCTTCCCCATACATTATTACATTAAATTAGTCCTTCCCATACATTATGACATCAAATTAGTCCTTCCCCATACATTTTGACATTGAATTAGTTCTCCGCTATACATTATGATGCAGCATACTGAAGTCATAGTCAAAACTCATCTTCTTCTTCTTCTTTCAGGTTTTCCCGGTTAGGGGTCGCCACAGCGGATCATCTGTCTGCTCATGATTGGCAGTGGAGTTTTACGGTGTCAAGTTGCCAGCTCGGCACCCAACCTTCCACAGAAGGCACACACACGCACACACTCACACCTAGGGCCAATTTAGAGAGTCCAATCCACCTACTGCATGTCTTTGGGATGTGGGAGGAAACTGGAGCACCCGGAGGAAACACACGCAACCACAGGGAAGACATGCAGACTCCGCACAGAAGGCACCCCAGCCGAGAATCGAAACGGAGAACCTCTTGCTGTGAGGTGGCAACACTAACCGCTGCACCACCGTGGCTGCCTCATAGTCAAAACTCATATTCATTCCAAAATACTTCAAAATCAGGTTCCCAGACATTTAAACTATTGTTTTAAATCTCTCACCAACTCAAAATGGAAGTCAATTTATTAAAAATGTACTATTTCCATATATAACTTTTCTGAGCTTTGCCAGAGTGGTATAAAGGTTTTTTTTTTTTTTTAATGCATCTGCCTTTGGATATTGACTTTATTGCTTCCATCATAGTCTGTTGCTAGGAATGTGGTTCAGCTCATCATTGAAGGGCCTAGTCCAATTGTCTGAGAGCACTGTCTAGTTAATTGACTTGGTGACAGTAGGCAAAGTTAGCTGAGGGAATCAAACCCTGGACTGGAGGATGCAGCTTGTTAACAGATCATAACTTTAGCCCTCTGCCATAACTGTCATCTTTGCAATTCTTTTCCCTCATTGGCAGTAAGCACATTACAATCCAAATGTTTTGTAGCACAGTTTAGCTTTTACTTATGGTACAAATCATGTATCCATAACTATAAGAGTCTGGTTTTCATTGCATGTTTTTGAAGCAATGTACAGAAACATTTTTTTATTTATTTTTTGGCAGTAATTTATCTTATTACCAATAACATCCTGTAAACTGAGGTCTGAACGTAAATTTTTACATGCATGTTTCACCACTTATTGTAACAGACTGAACCTGGGTTATAGTTAATTGTTATTATATCTCTGAACTCCAGACAGCTCTCTAAACATTTTGTATATACATAATTCATCTCCTATTGCACATATCTAAAAAGTCTTGCTATTTATTACCCAAAATATCAGAACATTATCGTTTTACTGTAAGTGGGAATGGAATGGTGTGTTTTACATGAAGCAAATTCTTTATAGTCACTCATATTTTTGCAATTGCTTAATTTTTGTGGGTTTATGTGCTCACAGATGCCATGAGATGAGCACAGATTTACAGAAAACATCCATTGGTTCTTGTTTTAAATAAAACTTAACACTGCCTAATTGCAGGTAAAGTTGTGTGTCCTATATCCACATTCATGCAGCATTTTGTATGTCTTGTATGGCTGAAAGCAACACCCATCCTTATTAACAGGCAGGTCTAGCTGTTAATTGACAATGCCTGGGAAATCATAATCTTAGCAGCAAGTTTTGCAAAGAGCTTCACCCATATGGGAACTACGCATCCTCACAAACTTTAATTACATAAACTAACTCTGAGATGGCACGCATCTGTTAAAAAATGAATTTCTGTCCTGAGCCTGCAGTAAACTGTTTTTACTTTATCAAGGGAAGTATTTAACAGCATTTTAAGTAACATGTTTTTTTTAAATATTTTCTGAATATCTATTACTTAATATGCATAGTTATCATTTAATATTCACCAAGAGAATGTAAATTACCAGTCCAAGGACTGGTTAAGACAAGGCTTATTACAACACATCCTGCAGGGGACTCAACTTGAACACTGCCAAGAAATTATCAAAGGAAGTTATACATGTGGCAAATCTTGAAGCATCAATTCAAGTAGGTGTATATTAGGTTCTAGTACAGATCAGGCCTCTTCTTGAAGACAATAAAATCAAACTGGGTAAGACAAGTTATACCAAAAATGGAACATAATTCCAGGTTCTATGAGGAAGAGGGCATAGAGGTGCAGTGGCTAGCCTCACAACATTTGGTTCTCCAGATTCTGCTGCCTGGATCTCAGGGCCTTCTCTCTGGAGTCAGCACACCCTTAGCTGTTTCCATGTTAGTTTTAACAGGGTACTCTGGTTTCTAACATATCCTAGCCAAGTGTTTTAGGTGACATGGTGAGTCTCCAAATTACTTGAAGTCATACAGGTGGTGTGTGTGTGTGTGTGTGTGTGTGTGTGTGTGTGTGTGTGTGTGTGTGTGTGTGTGTGTGTGTGTGTGTGTATGTGTTCCTGATGAATTAGTGTCTTGCCCAGGTTTAGCTGCCTGCCTTATACTTCTTAATTCACAAGAAATACTACAATTTCCCTGCAGCCCTGAATAGGATAAAAGGTAACAGAAGGTGAATGCATCATGCACTAGCATAGCAAGTCAAATTTTAAGCAAAACTCTAAACAACTGACCATTTTTCAACTTTAATCTACTTATAATGTATTATGTAAAGTCTTAACTAACATTATTTGTTTTAAAAATTGTATTCTATCTCTGTATGTACCTAAATGTATTGATTTCAGGACTTAACTAACATTATTGTTACAACCTCTCTTTGTATGTACCTAAATGCCTAAATGTGGAGCTTTTTCCCTGGGCCTCTGCTGAAAACAGGTTATGTGACTCAGTCGGACTATCCTGGTTAAGATGTATCAAATAAATAAATAAAGAGTAGGGAGAAGGTGCAGTTGTTAGGGGGCATGATTTACGTCTCTGAGCCCTGCTTAAACAATGTTTTTTTTTTTTCTTTGTATCTTAATTTTTTTTCTTTGGTCTTGACTTGAAGAGCTAGGGGCCATGCATTAAATGCTGTACTGTTGGCAGCCAATCACAAAGTAGACTGAAGAATTGTGTCTGTTAGCTCTTTTCCTGAGAGCTGGGTGCTGTGGATTTGTTGGAGTGTGGATTGACTGTTTTCTAGGAAGTCAACTTTTTTTTTTTTTTTTTTTTTTGCTTTTTCCTCTGAAAACTGTGAAGAGGGCATGGATTTGACTGGCTATACTGTTTGGAAGCTAATTGTTTTTCTGACATGAACTGAACATCTTTTTCTTTTTTTTTTTGCTATTCACATGAAGATCTGAAGGGGTGGCAAGATGAGCTAGCTACATCTCTGACATCATGTCAGAGAAATCCAGTAATGAATTGTTTCTGAAGATTTAATCTAGATTATAATTTAAGTCTCTGACTATTCTTTTAGATGATGTCATCTATCCTAACATTGATCTGTCAGGAGACTCAGGTCATTTCCTCTACAAAATTAAGTTTTTGAATGTGATGTATTCAATTAATATTAATAGTTAATTAACTTCTCTACTATATTAAATATGGTTTATACTATCAAAGCACTTGAGACAATGGGTGTTTGAGATCATTACGCCATCTCTTTGGATATTTCATGCTTTAAGACATACTGCTGAGTAACTAAACTGCATAGTTATCAAACTATTTATATTAACAAAATAAACAATAATTTAATGTCTACTGAGTTGGAACACACATTTTGCAGAATTCAGTTTTGATGGGGGATGTATATTTTGAATGACTGCGTATCTGAATATACGAACAGGTCACATTACAGCAAGAATACATCAAGGTACAACAAAGCATCCTGATGGAACCAAACATTCTATAAATTATTAAGACTAAAGAGGAAGAGTATAATGCAATATATATATATATATATATATATATATATATATATATATATATATATATTAGTGCTAATTTTCCTTCTCATACATTTTGTGAGCATTAACTTATTTAAGATTTTTGCATCTAGGTATCAGTCTTTAAAATTATCGCAGAACCTTTTCAAAATCCAGTGCTTTCATAAAGATGATTCAAAAAAAATGTCAAACAAATCTCGGTTTTATTGCCATATAATAAAAGAATGATGTAAAATGCCAGCTATGTTCCTTTAGCAGAGAAGTGGGGCTAAGCTGTTCTTTACCCTCCTACCTTGACTATATCCATAGATGGCTTTAGTCACCAGTGAAATCTGAAGTCGCTAGCAGCCCCCTGTTCCTGGGGGGACACAATCACAGCAAGTTATCTTAGCTTGATATTTTGTAACATGTCTGTGAAACCAACAAAAGCTAGTACAGCAACATTATATACATAACCCATGTAATAACATTTATATCTCCTTTAATATTCAAAGATATCTCTGGTTATAGTAACAGTGTTTTCTCAAGTAACAGGCATCACAATTCATTAAATATTTTACCACAGACATAGTCCCCCTGGCTTAGTTATACCCTGCATGTAGACATCCTCTCCACTAAAACAAACAACATAACCAGCTTTAGATACTTACAACACTCATGATAATGGCTGCAGCTCCCCCTTAATCATCCTTGAAAATTTATTACTGTTTTGGGAAAATGAGTAGAAAAAAATATAATTTCCTGATTATGCTCTTTAGCCTGAACAGGGCTGCTGTGTGACTCTTTTAGGATAGAGCTGATAAGGAACATGAGCACGGGACTTACTAATGAGAGCAGCAGTCCAGAGTGACTCCTCTTACTGTAAACACTGGATTTTAACAAGAGTCGATATAGGCCTGTTATGATAAAGTTGATAATGAACATGAGCACGGTACTCACTAATGACAGCAGCAGTCCAGAGTGACTCATCTTATTGTACACATTGGATTTTAAGAAGAGCCGATATGAGCCTGTTATGATAAAGCTGATAATGAACACGAATGCGGTACTCACTAATGAGAGCAGCAGTCCAGAGTGACTCCTCTTACTGTAAACACTGGATTTTAACAAGAGTCGATATGAGCCTGTTATGATAAAGTTGATAATGAACGTGAGCGCGGTACTCACTAATGACAGCAGCAGTCCAGAGTGACTCATCTTATTGTACACATTGGATTTTAAGAAGAGCCGATATGAGCCTGTTATGATAAAGCTGATAATGAACACGAGCGCGGTACTCACTAATGAGAGCAGCAGTCCAGAGTGACTCCTCTTACTGTAAACACTGGATTTTAATAAGAGTCGATATGAGCCTGTTATGATAAAGTTGATAATGAACGCGAGCGCGGTACTCACTAATGACAGCAGGAGTCCAGAGTGACTCATCTTATTGTACATGTTGGATTTTAAGAAGAGCCGATATGAGCCTGTTATGATAAAGCTGATAATGAACACGAGCGCGGTACTCACTAATGAGAGCAGCAGTCCAGAGTGACTCCTCTTACTGTAAACACTGGATTTTAATAAGAGTCGATAGGAGCCTGTTAGGATAAAGCTGATAATGAACACGAGCGCGGTACTCATTAATGAGAGCAGCAGTCCAGAGTGACTCCTCTTACTGTAAACACTGGATTTTAATAAGAGTCGATAGGAGCCTGTTAGGATAAAGCTGATAATGAACACGAGCGCGGTACTCACTAATGAGAGCAGCAGTCCAGAGTGACTCCTGTTACTGTAAACACTGGATTTTAATAAGAGTCGATATGAGCCTGTTATAATAAAGCTGATAATGAACACGAGTGCGGTACTCACTAATGACAGCAGCAGTCCAGAGTGACGCATCTTATTGTACACATTGGATTTTAAGAAGAGCCGATATGAGCCTGTTATGATAAAACTGATAATGAACACGAGTGCGGTACTCACTAATGAGAGCAGCAGTGCTGAGTGACTCCTCTTACTGTAAACACTGGATTTTAATAAAAGCCGATATGAGCCTGTTAGGATAAAGCTGATAATGAACACGAGCGCGGTACTCACTAATGAGAGCAGCAGTCCAGAGTGACTCCTCTTACTGTAAACACTGGATTTTAATAAGAGTCGATATGAGCCTGTTATGATAAAGCTGATAATGAACACGAGTGCAGTACTCACTAATGACAGCAGCAGTCCAGAGTGACTCATCTTATTGCACACATTGGATTTTAAGAAGAGCCGATATGAGCCTGTTATGATAAAGCTGATAATGAACAGGAGCGCGGTACTCACTAATGAGAGCAGCAGTCCAGAGTGACTCCTCTTACTGTAAACACTGGATTTTAATAAGAGACGATATGAGCCTGTTATGATAAAGCTGATAATGAACACGAGCGCGGTACTCACTAATGAGAGCAGCAGTCCAGAGTGACTCATCTTATTGTAAACACTGGATTTTAATAAGAGTCCATATGAGCCTGTTAGGATAAAGCTGATAATGAACACGAGCGCGGTACTCACTAATGAGAGCAGCAGTCCAGAGTGACTCATCTTTTTGTACACATTGGATTTTAATAAGAGTCGATATGTGCCTGTTATGATAAAGCTGATGGTGAACACGAGCGCGGTACTCACTAAAGAGAGCAGCAGTCCAGAGTGACTCCTCTTACTGTAAACACTGGATTTTAATAAGAGTCGATATGAGCCTGTTATGATAAAGCTGATAATGAACATGAGCGCGGTACTCACTAATGAGAGCAGCAGTCCAGAGTGACTCATCTTATTGTAAACACTGGATTTTAATAAGAGTCCATATGAGCCTGGATTTTAAGAAGAGACGATGCTTCTAATCTTCAGGGATGGTTTTCTATTTCAGGGAGTTTTATAAATACTACCTGAGCACTAGATACTATACCTATCTACTTCTTTTCTGAAGAATTCAGCGCAATGACAAAAATAATAGCAGAATAAAGGCTCAAAATCAGTAGTATATTTTAAACATTATTTTAATTCACCTAAAAATTAAGCAGAATAACAACTTTTGCATCAACATGCATTTTTTTGGCGAATAAGAACTATAAAACTCTGATATCTGGATTTATTGACTGTCTGTAATCCTGAATGATTTATTAGCAAATCTGACTTTTTACTAAGAATAGAGCAAAATTATGAGTAAAATCAGGGAAGGTCTGTGAAATCAGGGAAGTGACAGGTACGCATTACTCCTCAGAAAGCGACTCACCCTTGCTCTTGTTTGATGACAGTTAAATATCAGTCACTGATCTGGTGTGGCTGTACCACTTTTGCACAATAATTTGATATTTGCTGAAATAAGTACAAAACTAGTATTGCTATGGCTTATTGCATGTGTGTGTGTGTGTGTGTGTGTGTGTGTGTGTGCATGTGTGTATGTGTGCATGTATGTGTGCGCATGTGTGTGCGTGTATGCATGTGTGTGTGTGCGTGTGTGCCTGTGGGCGTGTGTGCATGTGTGTGCGCGCGCGAGTGTTTGTGTGTGTGTGTGTGTGTGTGTGTGTGCGTGTGTGTGTGTGTGTGTGTGTGTGTGTGTGTGTGTGTGTGTGTGTGTGTGTGTGTGTGTGTGTGTGTGTGTAAAATTATCACTGATTTTTATTTGTGCACACACCCAATAATGACAAGACTCGTACATTATTCTTCTGGGTATTAATAAAAAATGCAGCTGATGAGTAATTATATTTCAAAAGTAAGGCAGAAAATATACAGGCACTTAGATCTTATAGGAGTCAGGTGGCCCCCTGTCCCCAGACTGTACAAATAGATTCAAGGGGCTCCCTTAATCATCCTTGACTGTGTGGGGGCCCATTGTCATTGGTTTGGGAAAAATGAGGAGTAAAAAGGGTATTAATATTCTGATTACAGTCTTTAATGAACAGAGCTGTGATATGACCTGTTAGCATAAAGCTGATAATGCCCTCTTATCCAAAACCATCCCTGCTCAGATGTGAGTGCAGAGAAAGCTAATGTAGGTTATGTAGGAGGAGGCACTGGGCATTGTATGGTTATTTCCTCTTTAATTTTCCTAACAGTTAAACCTTAGATGTGTGCACAAGAGGTCATTATAGCCTATGCTTAGGCTTAGGAAAGTGTGGTCATTGTTTCTTTCACTTTTCTCACAGACATCAGAGGTGTACAAATAAAGTTACTCTAGGTTGTGTAGGGGCAGTGTACTGTCTAGGATAAACAAAGCAGAATACGTTACTGTCATCATTATTTCACAATCACACATCAGGCACATATAAAGGTGGCTGTCTTTCAGAGTTAGGAGGCATACTAAGCACATCATACCTCTCAGTTATACAGTTTTTCCCAGAATGTCCTGATTTTTTCCTCATATTTTTGGTCCATTTTTCATATAATTGTGGTTTTCTGGCAAATTAGTAGCAACTCATTAATGACTGAAGTCAGAAAATAGACAGGCATTTGAGTTTCAGACTTCATACCCTTCAGAAAATTCATGCTAATGTAAAACATGTTATTCTATCAACTATTTCTAAGTTTGTAAGAGCAATATTTAAAAATTGTTCTATTTTTGGGCCTTTGCTTCACTTTAACTTATAGCTTTGTCCGGATTTCTTGCTCTAAGAGGTTTAGAGGTATGATGTACACATATGTCTGCAGTAACTTGAAATACATGACTGTGGCAACTTGAAGCTTTTCCCTCATCCCAATCTAACACCAGAGGGATGCACAGGCAGTGACTCTCTTATTTGGGGGAAGGTAGTGAAGCAGGCAGTATTCCCAGACAAGAATTGTGTATCTGCACAACAACTGGCTTGTTAGTTTATTGTGAGCTACTATTTTCTCAGATTGGGATATTAAGCACTGGGTTCAACTTATGTCCTTAAAAGAAAAAAGTAAGACTGAAATTCTTTTCTTACTCATAATTTTTTTTTTAAGCCACAACTAGATCAAAAGGCTGGGAAAATGCTCTAAAATGCATCCCAGATAATCTACAACCCTACGGCTTCTTGGACCTTGGCTTGTTTGAGTTATTTTTTAAATGGTTATTACTGTGCTGTCTTGGTCAGGAAAGGTGTGTTGAAAGGATGCAAGGAAAACTAAAACTGAACGGCAACAGTGAATTTCTTTCAATTAATTATAATTTCTCTTCACACCATCATTGGATGAAAAGGTTGTGTAAAAAGAAAAAAAAATTGCAATTCAGAGCATAAAGAAAGGTATGATGTATTGAAATAACTGAAGAGTAAGGCAAAATGTGAGAAAAGGTGGAATGAATTAATGTGCATGGTATGGGGAGCCCAGGATGGTGGAAAACAGAGGGAAAGACTGGAGGGTGTATTTGTGTGTGTGTGTGTGTGTGTGTGTGTGTGTGTGTGTGTGTGTGTGTGTGTGTGTGTGTCTGTTTGTTCGGGAGGTGCTGAAACATTAGGCCTATGGCACCATTTCACCTAAGTCCAGACCTGTACATAGATTTGTTGTAACATATCATTGTTGTAACTAAATACCACTAAAGTAAATGTCCTTTTCTGTAATGGGCCAACATAATGTGGTACACAGGCCTATTGTAATATAAGAGCATTGTAGCTACAGGTCAGTCTGTGTGTACTACTCCTAAAAGTTTGCAGCATGAACTAAAAGGCTGCTTAGAAGGGGAGGCAGTGACAGGGTAATACTTAAACTGGAAGTGTCTAGGGATCCCCAACTTGACATTTACTGGGGGCTCCCAAAATGCTAACACCGGCCCTGACTACATTCATATATCTGAGGGACATTACTGTCCCTATTGCTATACATCTGAATAATTTATAGCCTATTTTGTTTTTTAAACTATGAATGTTTGTATCTGTTATCTGAAGAAGTTCTTATATGTTCATAGGTGAGTACTAGGCTAGCTGCCCTTGCAGGCCACTTTAAGCTCTGCCAGTTTCTCTTTTTTTTCTGCTTGAACTAATCTATCCCATTTGGTTTTAGAACTGCCTTACCCATTCCATGGTCAATAATTATATATATTACCCCTAATAAGAATAACTGTAATTACACCATAGATGAGGGGAACCATGCATGGGATAAAACATTTAGGAACTGCCTCTGTACATTAGAAGTACAGGGAGAGGTCTTGGTGTAAATTTTCTGTTTTTCATCCATAGATCTAAGTTGAACTTAAAGGACTGGGATGAACCTTGTTTTATGTGGACAGGGAGTCCATTCCATGGCAGTGGTATACTCTGTGAAAAATATCTGTCCCTTCAAACTATTCTGTTGATTTTGCAGAATAGCCTTAAATCCTTAGATCAAGTATTTCTGATGCTATTTAACTTGCTGATGTGCAGTAAATCAATCAGTAATGGGTTGAAGAATGCCTTGTATACTAGACACAGGTCACCTCTTAGCAGTCTGTAGGATAGGATATGGAGCATAGTGACTTGGCTTTGAGCCGGTCTATGTAGGACATGCTGTTTAGGCCATGTATCCTTTTAGAAAGGTATCTCTGTGGGCGTTCCAGTTGTTGCATGTGTCTGGACAGATATATGCCAAAGGGGGCATTATATTCATTGACTGCCCTAATGAAGGCTGAGTAAAAGGGGCCATGACATTCCAAATTCTAAACACAATACAGTTGTTTATAAACTAGGCACATGTTGGTCAAAAATTAGGTCACTGTCCACATAAGTTCCCAAACTCCAAACAAATTCATTATTTTATTTTATGTTCATAAATAAAGGTATGATGCATTTATGAGCAATAACTTTTTTTTTTTATTTTAAGAATTAACACATCAACCAATAATGACTCAAACAGTCCCAGAATTTTGCACTAAACATTTTTTAGATCTTAGAGATTCAGAAGATCTGACTCAACTTAAAACAATTTTGATACATTGGTGGGGCTTAGAAAACTTACACAGGGTATAAACATGTCTGTATTCCTATATGGTGTATGACCAAGAACAGTTGTTCTTGTTAACCTGTGGATACAGTCTTATGTGAAAAGATTTGTAGCACCCTTTCCCCTTCATTAAAGAATACTTTTGGGAGGTTTTAATACATGCATATGATCTAAGGTTCAGTCTAGTTTCTTAACAAAAATTTGCTGTATTTTCATTTGGCATCTGCTGCCTGACTACTTCTATTTACTTATGTTTTGCTTAAGTACTCAGTGACTTCACTGAAGCCCAGTGTGATCAATTTGCCTAAATATAAGACAATTTTGATTTATACAAATATTACAGGAAATAAGAATTCAATTTACGTAAACTTGCTCTGAATGAAATGACAATTGGTCAAGTGTGGGTGCTATAGAATTCCTATAAGACAGTGAGTTTAGGGTGGGAATGGGGGTGGGGTGCTCTGGGATTAGGACCAAGGGCTGATTGGTTGGAAAAAAGCAATTGCAAGAATTTCAACCAATGAATAAAGCATCTTATACAAACAGTCTATCAGACACTATGAGGTCTCATGCATTAATTAAAAATAATTAATACAAACTTTAAATGTAATAAATGAAAACTAGTATGCTCTTATTTTATTCTTTATAATAAAGGTCTGGACTTTTTAATTTATTCTTAAAAACATTTGTTATATGCTTTAAAACAGAATTATAAAAAAAAAAAAAATTTGAAGATTATGACAACAGCTCAGATGCCACTATTTAAGTTTCATCAAAGAAGTAAAAAATCCAGAGCAGGTATTTTCAATGTCCACATACCAGTATCTATAGATAATAACATTTGTCGAGATTTAATCATTTTAAAATGTAAGAATTCTGAAACAGCATCGAAGTGTAGAAAACTGCAAATGGTATAAATTAAAGGGTGCCATCTTATCATTGCCTGTTTTACTATTAGTAGACTAGATTGTTAGTACTCTTACACAATGTAACTGACAAGGTCCTCTGACAAACTTCTTACAACTGGACATGTCCTAAATGAGTACTACATCAGATTCAAAGAAATAGAGAGCAGTCAGCTTTTATCCTCAGTAAACCTGTGAAGAAAATAGTAGCAAAACTTATTATAAAAGACATTGGTAAGCTTAACACAAACAGACTTATAAAGCACAGATTTGTCAATGGAAAACGATACATTTTAACACTGTGATGTGTTTCAAAGAAATAACAGCTGTACTTAGTGATGGACTGGCTATATATGCTGCATACTTGGTCCTCATCAGCAAAATTCTCACAATTCTCCATAAGGTTATTAAAGACAAGCTTGTTCAGTGAGTTCACTGAGTAGTTAACAGAATAAAGAAGACAGGACACCAAGAAGAGCAGGTTACCTCTCCAAGCCCATTCAGTTATCCAGTGAAGTCTATTACGTGTCAATATTGGGATCATGTGTTTGGTTCAATCTTTTCAGACATAAATTGAAGTAAAAAATTGTGGTTAGAAAAACAGGCTGAAAACTGCAAATTAGGGATTTATCCACAGGGGATGAAAACACCTACTGTAACGTGATTGAACAGAACAAACACATGATAAAAAACAACCACTGCATTAGTATGACTAAAGCAAAAGAAAATTTTTTACTGCAAATCAAGCCTTTTGTTTTGATTAGAGTTGTACTGACATCCCAGTGCAGCATGGATCCATAACCTACATTCCCAATGTGACCCCATTGTTCTGATCCTGGGGGTAGTACATGGTTCAGGTGGTAGGTTATCTCCTCTAGACCAGGGTCACCATGTCCCCTCCTATTAACAACAACTAGGCTTATTCAAAAGATGGGATGATGGACAAGCCTGGAAGACCCCACTTCTATGAATGGAGGTTAGTACTCTGTTTAAGTTATAACCCTACCTACCCATGTGTGCAGGTGTCAGATTAGTAACTAGCTAAGCAATTAACTGTGGCGTACAGGGATGAGTCCACCTAGCAATAAGCCAGCCTTCTGGCCCACCCACTCCTTCAGCTGGTTAGGTACTCCAACATTTTGCCTCCCCAATGACCTGAATTTGTGGCTTGCAGCTATCTGAATGCCACCCACACCTTTTATCTTTGGAAAGGTGAGCAGGTGGAGCCTCTTCATTCCTTCCCCACCTAATACTGGTTACAGCAACCATCAGTGTCATCTAGGCCCTAGTCAGCCCTTTATCCCTCCGCACTATGCAGCTGCCTGAAAAAGGTACAAAATCAATTAGGAAGATACTAATTGAATGAACATGAAATCAAAGATGCAGGAGTCAATGTACACAGCAAATTAGGCTTGGATCAATATTTCACAAATAAAGTCAGTAAGACCTGCTGTACACCATACCCAATATTCAAAGATATAGCCAGTACATTCTGGGACATTACAGATAAGGCCAAGAATCAAACAGGATGCTGCCTTCTACAGCCTGGCAACAAGACATATAACACAGCATGAAAAAGTACAGAAACTACTCAGACAGACTACTAGAATTAATCTATTCTCTGCAGCCTCTAGACGTCTGATTAGTTTCTAATACTTAGCATAAAAAAGTACCTGACACCATTTTGTCTGAAAACCTGTGCTTCGAGCACATGATGCACAAAGCAAATACAGTTCCCTATAACCTGCTGCTTGAAACACCAAGAAGAAATTTTGGACTAAGTTACTGTTTGCAGTAAGGTTAATTTTCTTGAACCACTCTGATGAGGATATATTTATCTACACACACATATATATATATATATATATATATATATATATATATATATATATATATATATATATATAAGTTCCAACACCAGAAAACCATAGTCAGTCTTAAAACCTAATATCTCATAAGCCCAACACCAAAACCTATGACCCTATAAACTAATGAAACTAGTATTTCCATTGTTGTTTTAACCAAAACCCCTATGTATTTAATTTAGTTTTGTCTTATAAATAATGATCCCTAACAACATCCCATACCTCTCCAGAGCTGAACATAAAGAAATATATTGCTTTGAGATTCTCAAAAACAGCTTGCATTGAATATATAACGCCTGAGTACAATAGATATGTACTTCACTTGGAACTTATTTCTGACTGTGAGAGAATGCAAACATTGTTTGTGCCATGGGAGAGAAGCTATCCAAATACACCTTTCTAGGCAGTTCCAAAGGCTCAGTGTGTGAACAGAAGTCAGTGTGCATTACAACTGCCGGAGGATCTGCTGGTATGGCTGCTGGTTAGTGCATTTAATGTAGAGGTACTGATGGCTGGGAGAGGGATACCTATAACAATGGTGATTAACATTGGCATTCCACGAGGGCATACATTTCACACTTCAATATTTCCATTCTGTCTAATAACTGTACTGGCTCAAACACCTACAGTCCAACACTTTATGGAAAATTAAATGATGAAGTTTAATGCACAAGTCTTCTGGCTGTGACAAGTCTGCATCCCTGTCTTCTCCTGTTCAATGTTGTTTACAAACAGGTTGGAAATTTCACGCCAAACTGACCTTCGCTCCCAACCATGTCACATGCTGATGCTGTACACGAGATCCAAATTTCAGCCTTCTAATGCACTGAGCACTTGGTGCAAGAGCAAATGGAAACTAAGTTTCTGAATTAAGTGCAGTCTGGCATAATTTGTGGCACATATTGAGGAATTTTCACTAACAGAGCTTGTGTTTCATCTGAGCACTGACCCTTTCCCTTAACCTTCCTCATTGCTACGTTCCCTGTGCTTACTGGCGGGGACTACTATTGTCTTGTGGATTATGAAGTATTCTGAGATTAAACATCAGTAATGAGAAAGCATTCTTTCACATAACAATTTAGAGCAATCTGAAAGCAGGAGTAGCAAACTATAAGTGCACGTTATTCAACATCTCTGCAGACTGTAAAATAGACAGAAAGTTGGTGTGAATGATGTGAAACTGCAACGAACAAATATTCTGCAATGGGTCCAGGCCTTCTTAGTGAATGAGCTGTGTTAACACTGGTAACAGAGCGCTGAAAGAATCAACAATAGATCCAAAATGTTATTGCCTAGAGCTTAAATCAATTTGTTTGTGTCTTTCGGCTTTTCCCGGTTAGGGGTCGCCACAGCGGAACTCCGGTCCGCTAATGACTGGCAGTAGAGTTTTTACATGCTGGCTTGCCAGGCCTAATGCACAACCTTCAATGAAGGAACACCCGTTCACGCATGTCGCCACATGGAAGACGCTCTAACTGAGAATCAAATGGGCAATGTCTAACTGTGACGCGACAACGCTACCGCAGCACCACCACCCCAGTAGTCTATATGTCTCATAAAATAATTAATGTTAAAAATAAAAGTAACATCAGCATAAAATATGATGATGCCTTTGTAACCAAGAATAAAAAAAATACTAAAATAGTATGTATTTTAGAGATTCATGTTTCTTTAACTGCAGGACACTAGATCCCTGCTTTTGGAAAGAAAAGTAAAAAAAAAAGAATCATTAGTCTGCTAAGCCACCGATGGAGATAGTACAGCAATTACTAAGTGGGTGCAAAAATAATGTTTGAAGCATGACTTGTAGCTCTTTGATTTATGCAGAGTCTGTCTTTTTCCAGTGAGTCTGACCAGTTGATTAACCATGGTCTATCTGGCATGTAAGGAAGCAAAAACTGTGAAGATACTAAAAAGACATTCACAAGATATAATGGGAAACCCAGACTAATGATTTCTCATAACCTAATTAAGGCTGCTTCAGTTAACATCCTGCATGTTGCTGAATATCTGGATGAAATTTCTTTTTTTTTTCTTCATCCAAAGTAACATCACAGGACTCCGGAGGTACAGGCGTGGCTCAGTGTTGTATACAGACTGTTCTGCAATCCTACAAAACAAGAAATATCATAGTGCACACTACAGGTCAGAAACATCAGTTAGAATTTGTAAAATCCCACAAACATGTAATTATTAACAAGAAAATGCAATGAATAAATGGAACCAGCTGAAACTTAGCTGAGGGTTGCAGACCTGCATTTGCTGCTCACAGATTCCAGTTACATATTACATGAGCCTAAGCAATTCATTTAACTAGGTTAGAATTTCCATTTCATCATAAAAGTAGACAATGAAATTGAATGGGCCCTACCTGGTTAAAATGGATAAAACAAATGTACTTTCACTCACATTGTAAAACAAAAATGGCAAAGTACATTTTTAAACATCTCAACCAACACTTTGTAGATTTAGGCATGGGTTAAACAGTCTAACAAATGAAAATTTTATAGTCTTGTGTCACTCTTACCTGATAGGCATTCAAATCACCTGGGCTAAGATGTACTTATATATGGATTAGTTCATAGGTTCATAGGTGTGTACTAGGCTAATGACCACAAGGACCTTTTTAAGCCTAGCTATGCATCCCAAATCTCTGACAAGCTCTGATATCCTTGATAAGTGTAAGCATGGGCCTGGGAGATGAAACATTTACAGGTTACCTGTGTCCATTAGAGACATAGGTGCCAAACCAGGGATGAATTTCTGGTTTCCCATCCAATTGTCCAAGCTGCACTTGAATTGGGTTAGGGAGGAACTCTGTTTCATATGGATGGGGAGCCTGTTCCATAGATGGGGTAGTCTCTGGGATACATACCTATCTCTTCAGCAAGTTCGATTTATATCACAGGCAAGGTTAAGTCTTTAGAACAGGTAATTCTGATGCTGTTTGTTTTGTGGATATGCAGTAGGTCCATTAGAGTGGGGTCTAACAATGCCCTGTATGCCAGGCATAGATCTCCTCCCAAAAGCCTGTAGGGGACAGAATGCAGGGATAATGCCTCGAGGTGGTCTGCACAGGATGTTTTACTTACACCCTGTATTCTTTTAGTGAGGAACCTCTGTGGATGTTCCAGTTGTTGGATATGCCTGGTTAGGTACATACCAAAGGGGGCACTGTACTCAACGACAGGTCTGATGAATGCCGAGTACAGAGTTTCCTCACCACTGTAAACATGTAATGGTCAAAGGGTAGATTACTATCTATGTGTGTCCCTAAGTCCCTGACAACTGGGTCAACTCTAAGGGGTGTGTTGTCTGTATGATGGTTACCAGGGATGGATGACTTCCCAAAGGATACTATTATGCATTTCTTGGCATTTAGTTTTAGTCCATGGCTGTGACACCAGTTGTTTGTATTTGTCAGCCCCTCCTGGAGAACATTTGTGTCAGTGTGACATTCAACAGCAGCTCCTAATTTGCAGTCATCTGCAAATTTAGTTAGCCAGAAACCAGTGACATCGGCTTTAACTTCTGAGAAGTAAATGCCAAAAAGGAGCGGTCCAAGGACTGATTCCTGAGGGACTGCACTTGTGACTGGCCTCTTTATAGAGATTGACTCCCAAATTCTAACTTCCTGGGTCCTGTCTGTGAGCCAGTTGGCTATCCACCAGGTGACATACGGGTTTGTACCTAACCTCTTGAGTTTGTCAACAACGCCTGAGTGGGATATTGTGTCAAATGCCTTAGCCAGGTCAGGGTAGGCAGTGTGAATGATTTTGCCCTCATCCATTGCTTTGGTGACCTTCTCAAAGAAGTCCACCAGGTTGAATAGGCATGATCTGCCCTTGAAGAAACCAAACTGGGTTGGGTCCAGAGTCTGGAGGTTTACTACATCTCTGTTGATCATCTCCATGATAATTCTTTCCGTGGGTTTACATGTAAGACTAGTGAGACTTATGGGTCTGTAGTTTCCAGGGTCTATAAATGGCCCACCTTTGTGCAGAAGGATGACTATTGCCTTTCTCCATTCATGAGGCATGAAGCCTGTTTGCAGGCTACAGTTAAGTAGTAATTCCAGAGGCCCTGATAGGTCATGTTTCATGCTATTTAAAAGGTATCCTTGGATATTGTCTGGGCCCATTGACACAGTGTTCTTGGTCTTGGCGAGAGCATTGAAGATCTGTTCCCTAGTGATAATAGGGGAAGTTATATTTGATATTTCCTGAGGGAAGGTTGAGGGGGAGAGAGGGGTAAGGTTAGAGTTGAATTTATCAGCCAGGAGTTTTGCTATATATTCTGGCTCAGTATAGGTGGCTCCATTCACAATGAGCTCTGCACATAACTGTGTATTGACTTTGAGGTTGCGGACATAGCTAAAGAATGTTTCGTGGTTGTCCTTGGCCTGGGAGGCCAAACTTACCTCACATTTGGCTTTGGTATACTTTATTTGTTCTCTTAGTTGTTTGCTTAGTTTGATGAGAGTGCTGTTATCCTGTTGGGTGCTGCACCTCCTAATTTTTGCCATGATTTTCATCCAACTGTTTTAAAGCCTATTAATTTTGTGATTCTGCCAGGGTGGCGTGTTTTTTGAGTTAGTTCTGTATTTCTTTCTGGTGGGTACAGCTGCCACTATGCAGCTATTAACATGCTTGTATAGGGTTTCTGTGAACAGCTCTACATAAGCAGCAGTATTCTTAGGGTTTATGGGGGCTTGAAATTTTGCCAGGTTCTCACTTAATAGCAGGAGGTCAGCCTTAGAATAGTTCCTGAATATTCCAGGTTTATCTGGGGTCCAGGTTTTATTTTTACTTCAAAGAGACCATGTTGTGGTCTGACCTTACCATGAAAGGCATTACAGTAGGGGTCTGCAGCAGTCTCCCATATTAGTGAGGACTAGATCCTGTATGGTTGCACCCCCTGGTTGGTGTATTGACTATCTGATCCAGGGGGTTTGTGTTTACAAAATCCAGGAATCTCTGTGCATGTACATTTGGTGTCATATAGGATTCCCAGTTAATAGCGGGGTAATTAAAATCACCCATGAATATGGTATTCGGCTGGATGGTTAGTGTTTCTAATAAGTTTAAATACATGGTATGGGTTTCCTGAGTCATCGGTTCATAGGTTCATAGGTTGGTACTAGGCTATCAGCCCTAGGGCCTATACAAGCCTAGCCATAACAATTCCCTGGCTATTTCTTCCCACAGTATTTACTTCCCTGGATGTCTGTCTAGCAGGGCAACTGACGTGATCCCCGGGGTGAATTTCCTATCTCCCATCCAATCATCAAGGTTCCTTTTGAAGAGGGCCAAAGAGGTGCTCTGCTTGACATGTATGGGCAGTCTATTCCAGAGTCGTGGGGAGTCTCTGGGTCAGGAACCTATCCCTCCAGTATGTTTTGTTCATTGTGATGACAAGGTTTAGATTCCTGGAGCATGTGACTCTGAGGGATTGGGATTTCTTTAAGTGTAGCATGCACAACAGCTCTGGGTTTGACATGGCCTTGTATGTTATCGCCTCTGAGTAGACGATATGCGACAAAATATAGGTGGAGTTTTTTAGACGGTCAGCATAGGGCATCTGCTTTAGGCCTGTGATTCGTTCAGTGAGGGATTTCTGCAGTCTTTCCAGTTGTTGCAGATGTCTTGAGAGGTACATAAAAAATGAGGCATTGTATTCTATAATGGGTCTAATGAGGGATGAGTACAGTGGGCCAATGACCTCCTTTTTCCTGGATGAAAACCCCTTAGTGATGAGGTGTGCCACATAGAAGGATTTCCTGACTGTTGTGGTGATGTGGTTATCGAAGGTGAGACCACTGTCCACCTGTGTCCCTAAGTTTCTTAAAACACTTTCAGTGTTTAGTGTACTGCCACCTATGTGGAAATTCACGGGTACATGTTTTTTTCTCAAAGGGGATAACTATACATTTTTTGGCATTGACCTTGAGCACATGGCTCTGGCACCAAGCATATGTTTGTGTAAGGTCCTTTTGTAGAATATCCACATCATTTGGGGATTCAGTAATGGCTCCCAGTTTGCAGTCATCTGTGAACTTTGTTAGCCAGAGTCCCTTAGTGTTGGCCTGTACTTCAAAGAAGTAGATGTCAAACAAGAGCGGTCCCAGGACTGAACCCTGAGGTACTCCACTTGCCACTTGTCTGGAGCTGGATTTGGAGTCGGCTACTTTTACAGTGTGGGTTTTGTCAGTAAGCCAGTTGGCAACCCATCAAGTGACGTAGGGGTTAATGCCCAGCTTAGTAAGTTTATCAATGATTCCAGAGTGGGGGATGGTGTCGAAGGCGTTGGTGAGGTCCAGATAGGCTGTCTGGACCACCTTACCCTTGTCCACAGCTCTGGAGACTGATTCAAAGAAATCAATCAGGTTCAGGAGACAAGATCGGCCCTTCACAAACCCAAACTGTGTGGGGTCCAGTGTTTGAAGGTTGCCAATGTCTTTGTTTATAAGTTCCATGATAATACGTTCCATGGCCTTGCAGATCAGGCTCATCAGACTGATGGGGCGGTAGTTCCCAGGATCCAAGGTAGATCCCCCTTGTGGAGTGGGATAACTGTAGATGTGCGCCACTCAGTGGGCATGAAGAGTCTATGATTAAACATGACACTTAGGTGAGGTGCCAGTTCATTTTGTAGTTCATGTAGTACACAGACTGGGATGTCGTCTGGTCCCATGGATGCTATATTCTTGTGTGGTAACTTGCCTTATAGGCTTAGAGGTTGAGGATCCATGAGATGTAGCTCTATGTGTTGATGTGGGTGTTGTTTTGAAAGAATGCATTTGGGGCTGCTGAGGGTATTTGTTAAGTGTACTTCATCTATGAGGTCTTTGTGGTTTAAGAAGGTTACATGTAAGTGCCTCAGCATATGCAAGTCTATATGTCTGCTTTGAATTTTGCGTGATGGGTGCAGCATGTGTACTACTGACAACATTATAGTCATTAGGAGTACTTTTATGTGAGAGCTTTGCCTCCACTGACATTTGTGTAAATTCATTTTTCACATACCATATCATTTTGTCTGAGAATTGACTGGTTGTCAGTAAACACTAGGCAATTTCTACATTGCCTCTCCACCAAGCTGGTAACGGAGACAGTAGGAAAGTTCATATCCATGGCAACAGACCCTTTTTTATTGATTAGACAGCTAGAGTGAGAATATCAATTACTGTCAGGACTATCCAATTTGCAACTATGTGGGCAATGCTTGTCACTGCAAACTAGTTGTCCTGTGTGCAACTAGGTACTGGAGAAATTTCATTTGTGCTTTTACAGGAAAAATGTCACTCAAGGTGTCTGAGTCTGTACAGAGCACTGCCAAACACTTGAAGGGAAACTAATACCTAGACCCTGAAAATTTAAGGGTGAAGTATTTAGGTTTACTACTGAAATGTCGAACGACACTACATTGACTGTAATATAGTCGAACACGGAAATTCGAAAATAGTAATGTCGACGTCAAAAAACAATCTAGGAATGGTTTTAACATGGGTCGAGGTAGGTGTTCAGTATTATTCAGAACTACAAACATCTCCCCTACCTCGACCCATGTTAAAACACAGTCCTAGATTGTTTTTTTGTCGTCGACATTACTATTTTGGAACTTCCGTGTTCGACTATATTACAGTCGATGTAGTGCCGTTCGACATTTCAATAGTAAACCAAGTATTTAGGCAGATATTCTGAAGTTAGAAACAAATCAAGCAGTACTTCCTGAAAAATCAGCTTGTCAAGAATGATGAAGAGGGTTGTCACATGAATGGATACTGCCTGGCTACTACTAATGCTGGTCTCACCACAGCTTCACTCTGTTGGGATACAATGCTCCTTTGCTTCTTCTCTCACCAGAAGCAAAATGTTAGCACCAATCCCAAGAAGAGAAGCAGGTCACAGCCTGTTTGGTGATCCACAGTCTTGTCTCAAATGATGCAAGGGTCTGTATGCCTGAATCCTTTTTCTGGTAGATGCCTTGAATAGCAACCAGGCCAATCAGGAATGTTAAGCACAGACACTCACTCTCCAACCAGAAACAGTCAGGAATCAATTTTAACTGTCTCTGATATTGCAAATAAGTATTACAAATGGGTGTATTTTTACACAAATGTAGACATAAGTACAGGAAAAAAGAAATACATCTGTTTTCAGCTTTGAGTGTTTTATCCAACTTGTGTTAAATATCTAAATGTTGCATTAACAATTAAAATATTTAACGTTTACTGGAATGAAGCATTTAAAACTAGTTTCATACATCGTCTGCGGTGGTGCAGCAGTTAGCGTTCTTGCCTCACAGCAAGAGGTCCTTCGGTTTGATTCTCATCCGGAGGGCATTCTGTGTGGAGTCTGCATGTCCTCCCTGCAGCTGAGTGAGTTTTAAAGACATGCAGTAGGTGTATGTGTACCTTCTGTGAAGACTGGGTGCTGGGCTGGTAACTCAACACTGTAAAAACCACACCGCCAATCAATCTGCGGACCGGTGATCCGCTGTGGCGACCCCTAATTGGAGAAGCCGAAGGACATTACATTGCTCATACAACAAGCAAAATGTAATACCTTCCTCCTTCATCCTTATCAGGTATCTATTGTGGAAGGCAGTTACATGATAATGGCAGAGGTTAAGACCTGTACAATGTAAACACTTGATAAGCATGAATCATTCTTTTCACATTGTTTTGTACCTGTGTTATTTCCTGAGGTCCACTCCTATTAGTTACTGCTGCTTGTGCCTTTGTATAAAAAAGTAATGAAGTTTTAAGTGCAATCCCCTTTTTCTGAATAAGATCATGCCTGAAGCTAACTAGCATCCAGTCTTCAAATGGAAACGACAAATTACTCCAGATGTGGCTGTAACTAGCATCCAGTCTTCAATTGGCAATGACAAATTACTCCAGATGTACAGTACCAGTTAACTGGAAAGCAGATGCATCGAACTGCCATTCCTTTAACTGATGGTTTAAGTTTGGGCAGCTTAAAGGGACTTTTTCTGATAAAGCAAAAATTCTCTCCCTTGCTGCTGAACATAATGTACTCCTTGGACCAGAAACTGTGGCAGGTGTCCATGTTGTGGTGTCTCCAAATATGTCATGAATAGGTACTAGTTTTTGCAGGATGTCTATTTCTGCAAGCTTCTCAAAGTCCTTTTGCAACTAGGTGGTCCAAGATGTGTAGTTCAGGCAGTTGAAATGGTCTTTATTAAAGCAAAATATCAGAGAAGAATTCAAAACGTAGGATGACAGGGTATTTGGGATGTATGACTGTTCTATGAAAAATGCATATCTAACAGTTATAACCCAATGTTACATAAACAGTTTAATTCTGGTTATTGCTGTTCATGTGCTCACTGGCACTACAATTATCTCTAACAAGTGGGCTGCCTATTGCAACTGGGACATTTGGCCTCTCTAGACTACAAATACCTTAGAGTTAATTGCAGTGAAACTTCCATCAATGCTATAATGGAAGCAAGTCTGTGTATGTTCTGTGGCCCTGTTGCAAAAACAAAAAAAAAACAATTCAAGACATGAATAGGACTGGGGCACATATGGTAACCTTCCATTTGGAGAAATGTATGTGGAGGTACAAGTCTGGATGAGATCTAAATACTCTTCACACAGATGTACTGTATTCTACATGTGAATTCCAGCAGTGTAAAAGTTATGTCCCAAACTACTATTCCCCCACAGTACACAGAAGTCAGCAACCAGCATTTTAACCCTAAGCATGAAGTCCTGCATTCACAAATGTCTAAGGAGCATGTGGAACCTAATATTTCCGTTACTGTCTCAAATGTTCTTCCATAATTTTTTTGGCATGAATTCTGACTGACTTAATTAGTGTTACTTTTGCTTAACAAAGGCTTGTTTCTAGTACATTGGTTTTCCACCATCACTGAATGCCTTATTTATAAATGCTGTTTGTTACTGTAATATATATCCTATGTATTCGACTGCCACTGGAAATATTTTTCATATTTATGTTTTTCTTGTACTTGGAACACCACGTGCTATTACTGATAAATTTCTTCTTCTTTGCTTGCACTAAAGTTATTATCTTGTACCTGTATTCAAACTGCAATATGTCTAGTATTCTATTGCTTATTTTTCCTTTAATGTAATTAATTGTACGAAAAATTAAAACTCTTTGATTTCCTTGTGGCTCTGTGGTGAGTTATTATGGTTAGGCTTATCAGACCTCAACACTGTTAAAGTATTTACATGTGTGCAGTATTTATAGACCTCAGTAACCACAGCTTTTATTTAATTAGTATTAAACATCAGTATACACTGGTTTTCAGTTATTCAGTTTCTTAACTGGGAGGCTATACCCATTATATCTCTAAAATATTTGGTTACCAAGGACATTAAAAACAAGACTCTTCTTATGTTTCTGCATGGTAGGACATAAAGTAGAAAAATGTATGTACTTTAATAAGAAAAAGTTAAATTGCAAGTGCATTTTGCATCATACAAGATCAAACAATTAATGTTTAGGCAGTATGTTAAACCAGTAAGTTAAAAATAAAGTTCAACAATTATTTTTTCAAGACAGTTTTAAAGAAGTATATTAAAAGATAAAGTACAGTTTTGTACCTACCATAAGTATAGATGTTCGAGTGCTAATACAGCTGCAGTAATCACAGATGGATAGGGTTCTCTGCCGTCAGGCGGTCCCTCGGTCGGCCGAATTCCAAAGTCTAGGTCCGGCGTCGGTTGTTGTCACTTTCTCTCCTTACGTCAGTGAGGCCGGAGTATATACGACACAGCTGACGCCATGTTCTTCAGTCTTTCTTGCCCCAGATGTCAGGTGCCCCCAGAAGGAAGGCAATACATAAATTATGTTTATATGTATAAACAAACAATGCAATATAATCCAAAATCAGTAGTTGCAAGCAAATAAACCATAGAAGGATAACCCAGACAGGTTGTATGAAGAGGGTGTTAGGCCCCATGCCTTTACCAAGTGGGGAAGGAGGGAGGGAAACCTGTACTGCAGCTGTATTAGCACTCGAACATCTACATTTATGGTAGGTACAAAACTGTACTATGTTCATCGTGCATACAGCTGCAGTAATCACAGATGGGTAGAGTCCCAAAGCTACGCACAGGGTGGTAGGTAATAGGAGGAACTGGGTTGAGCCAGAATGCCCTGCAACACAGCAGTGGCAAAGCCTGCTCTAGTTCTGGAATATAAAGGCAGGTGGTAGTGTTTTGTGAAGGTATGTACAGAACTCCAAGTGGCTGCCTCCAAAATATCTTTGGTAGGAACTCCTCTGAGGAAGGCTGTAGAGGTAGCTGTGGCCCTGGTGGAGTGAGATCTGATACCTGTAGGAACAGATTTCCCATGATAGGAATAACAAAACTGTATGCAGTGACCTATCCACTTTGAAATAGTCTGTTTGGAAACTGGCTTCCCTTGAGCCCCTACAGCATAGGACACAAAGAGTTGTTCTGATTTCCTGAAGGACTTTGTTCTGTCCAAATAGTAACATAGCTGCCTATGGATGTCTAAAGAATGTAGCAGCCTTTTCCCTTTGTTTTGAGGATTGGGGTAAAAGGTAGGAAGGTGTATGGCTTGATTTAAAGCTACCCTGGATACCACTTTAGGCATAAATGATGGGTTGATACGAAGGGAAACCCTGTCCTGATGGAAGATGAGAAAGGGCTGCACTGCCATGAGGGCCTGTAGTTCCGAAACTCTACGAGCTGAAGTGATAGCCAGAAGGAAGGCTGTTTTCCAGGACAAATATTGCAAATCTGTTGAGGCAGCTGGTTCAAAAGGAGGCAATGTTAATTTTTCTAGTATGTAATTAAGATCCCAGGCTGGTATTGGTTGTTTCCTTGGTGGTCTTATATTCTTAGCCCCTCTGAGGAACTGTCGTAAGAGTGGGTGAGAAAATAAAGAAGGATCCGTGTTGAATTCTGCAGAAATGGCTGAGGCATGGATTTTTATGGAAGAAAATGAAAATCCACTGTTCAGCAGCTCAGCTAGATACTGTAATACCTGAGGCAAGTTCAGTTTTCTAGGGTCCTGGCCTTTTTTCTCATTCCAAGACCAAAACCGCTTCCATTTTGCGGAGTAAGCTTTTCTAGTAGATGGCCTTCTGGCCTCCAAAATGACATCCTGCACCTCCTTGGAGAGTAGGGTCTGTTGTGGTGTTAAGGAATTTTCCATGCAGCGAGATTGAGTGTTTTCAGCTGACTGTGAAGAGTTTTGTAGCTGTGCTGAGTCAGCAGAAGAGGCATTAGAGGCAGGGTCCAGGGAGGAGTATGTGTTAGTCTCCTCAGGAGTGGGTACCAGTGTTGCCTTGGCCAATCTGGAGCAATCAGTATCATCTTCGGTCTGTCTGCTCTTGCTTTCAAAAGCACCTTGGGCAGAAGAGGCAGAGGTGGGAATGCGTAAACTGTCCATGCTGTCCAACTGAATGAAAGTGCGTCCACTCTCCAGGCCTTTGGATGAAAGGTCCTTGAACAGAACTTTTCCAATTGATGATTCCTGTGGGAGGCAAAAAGATCTATGTCTGGCCTCCCCCACACTTGGATTATTTCTGTAAACACCTGAGGATGTAACTTCCATTCGTGTGGATCTGTCATATTTCTGCTTAGATTGTCTGCCAGCGTGTTTTCCAATCCTGGCAAGTACTGTGCTTGAAGTTCGATTTGCCATTCCAGAGCCAAGTTCCAAAGAGTCATGGCTAGTCTGCACAAGGGGTATGAATGTGTTTCTCCTTGTTTGTTTATGTACCACATTACTGTGGTGTTGTCTGTCCTTATCAGTAATTGTCCTGGATGCAGGAAGTCCTTGAAAGCTGTAATTGCATTTATTACTGCTAGCATTTCTTTTTGATTGATGTGAAGGTGCTTTTCCTTTTGGGACCATTTGCCCTGAATGCACCTGTCCGTCATGTGCGCCCCCAGGCGTAATCTGAGGCGTCTGTTGTGATGACTTGCTTTGCTTGAGGCTTGCAGAATGGAAGGCCTGTGTTTGCTTGACATGCTTGGGCCCACCATAGAAATTCCTTTTGCAAACATGGAATTAGTGGTATTATTGTTTCCAAACTGTGACTGTGTTGAGACCATAGGTTTTTTAGGTACCATTGAAGTTTCCTCATATGCAGCTTTGCACATGAGATTAAAAGAATGCAAGATGCCATGAAGCCCAGAGCCTGCAGGATTTTCCTTGCAGTAAGCCTGGTACATTTTGCTAGTATTTTGAAGTACTGAGATAGTTGCCCCTGTTTTTCTGGCGTAAGGTAGGCCATCTGGGTGTTTGTGCCCAAGTTGGCTCCCAGGAAAGTTATTTTCTGAGATGGTGTTAGCCTTGATTTCTCTTTGTTGATTGTGTATCCCAGAGAATGCAGTAACCGTGTCACATATGCCAGATGTTCCAGAAGTATGTGCTTGCTGTCCGCTTGGATCAGGCAGTCGTCCAAGTAAGGGTAAATTTGTATCCCTTGAAGTCTGCAGTAGGCAATCACTGATGCCAGGCACTTTGTGAATGCTCTGGGCACAGTAGATAAGCCAAAGGGCAATGCAGAGAATTGATAGTGGATTGAACCTGCAAGAAATCTGAGGTATCTTCTGCAGCTTTGTCTGATTGGGACATGCAGGTATGCCTCCTTGAGGTCCAATGTTACCAGCCAAAACTCCTTGCCCAGCATGGGAAGAAGCTGCTGTAATGTGAGCATCTTGAATTTTGGTACGAGTAGAAATGTGTTTAGGATGGATAAGTCCAAAATGGGTCTCCAGTCAGTTCCTTTCCTTGGTACCAGAAAGAGTCTTGAATAAAAACCTTGACCTTGTTCGTGAGTAGGTACCTCTTGAATAGCTCTCATGCTTATGAGCTTTGAAATTTGTAGTTGTGCCTCTGCCCTTTGATTTTGTGGCAGGTTTGGCATGCCTCTCATTTTTGGAAGAGTGTGGAATTGAAATTTGTAGCCTCTGTTTATAATGTCCAGGATCCATTTGTCTGTTGTGACAATATGCCAATTGCTTGCAAATAATGCTAGCTTTCCTCCCAAAGGTGCTGCCAGCTGAGACATGTTTGGCATGGAAATGAGGGAGTCATTGGGTTTGCTTCCTGTATTGTTGTGCACTGTCTTCGCCACCTCTTGGTGCTGGAGTTTGCCATTGTCGGCCTCTATATGATCCTTGTGATTGCCCTCTGTCCCTTGTGCGTCTGTATCTACCTCTTTGGGGCTTGTCAGTGGCTGGAAAGGACCAGTTTTTTGAAGGCCAATTTCTGCTAAAACGTGGTGGTTGGACCTGTAAAAAAGCTTTGACAGTTTGCATAGATTTGGCTTTTTCTTCCATTTTCCGTAGTATCTCCTCAGCATTAGTACCAAACAGCACATCCTTTTGTAAAGGAGCATCTAGGAGTTTAGCTTTCATATGATCAGGCAAGTTTTGTTCCCTAAGCCAGGCATGTCTGCGAATGACTGATCCTGTAACAGCCGCTCTACTCGAGGCCTCTAGGGCATCATAACCACATTGTAAGGTGTGTTTACCCACTTGCTCTGCACTATGCATCATATCCTGTAACTCCTTCAAATCTGGTGGTTCAGGTTGAGACATTTTATTCCTTAATTGTGATAACAGGAACTGTTGATATTTAAGCATATGAAACTGACAATTTAAGGCCCTCATGGCCAGGGTGGCCGAGGTATATACCTTTTTTCCCCACCTTTCTAAAGATCTTGACTCTCTTTCTGCAGGAAGTGGATTCTTGGCAGTGGAGGCCTTCAATCCCTTGGGGCCTTGTGAAATGGTTTCAGGGTCAGCAGTATGGCATTTGAAGAGAAATTGGTGAGAGTTAGGTATACTGTAGTACCTATCAGGTTTGACTGGTGCAGGAGGCAGAGAATCCGGGTTAAGGCAAGCCTCCGAATAAACACCATCAAGTATGTCCAAAACAGGAGGTATCGCCAGAGGTCTGTGTTGAGGTAACAAAAGAAATTCCCTAAGTCTTTTCTTGGAATCTGAAAAGTCTTGGCCTTCCCAATGGAAGTGTTCCCTCAAAGTGTGCAAGGTTTCCCCAAAGGAAAAATCCTCAGGAGGAGATACAGAAGGAATGGACTGCTCTGCATCCGAATCCTCAAAAGGGGAGTAAGAGTGTTCCTCTACATCAGAATGTTCTGATAAAATGTATCCCTGATCAGAAGAGGGAGAATCTTCCTCCACTCTGGGTCTCTTGTCTGGAGGGGGTTGCGAACCCCTGATAAGAGTAATTAAATCCTCAGCCATTTTAAGCATCTGTTTTTTAGGCATGGGACCTGGAGATGGGCCCTGTGCAACAGGCCTCTTGGGATGCCTGGCTGCTTTGGATTTAGTAAAGGCCTTAATAGAAAAAGAAGATGAGGGTCTAAAGACACCATGGGTGGAAGTGGACCTGTCCACATTAGTAGTATCAACATTAGCAAAGGCTTCGGTGGTTGTAGTCTGGGAAAGGGCCGAGGTACCAGCGGTCTCAGGTACAGAGGACACCACCAAAGGAGTGTCGTCGGTAGCCTGTCTTGGCGTGGTGTCGGCGGGGACCGCGGGCCTCGCGTGTCGGTCTTTGTCCTTGCGTTTTTTGGACAAAACGGTAGTCGGAGTATCCGACGACATTTTATAATCAAAGGCTTTACCAAAATAGTGTTGGGCGAACTCCGCCCGACGCTTAATAGTGTGTTTATTGAAGGTAGCGCAAAAGTGACAGCCCGAGACGTCGTGGTCTGGGCCTAAACAAGGTATGCAGAGGGAATGGAAATCCTTATGCGGTATTTGCTTCCCACAAGAAATACAATTATTAACTTTTTCTGACATCGGTCTGAGGCAAGAAAAGTTTCCCCAATGGGGTACTTAGCTTTAATGAAGACTTCGGTTTCCAATATTTCCGTAATTCAGGAGCTGGCCGACCGACACTTGCGAACTGCTTCTGCTTCGGGCACCGCGTGGCAAAAAAGACTGAAGAACATGGCGTCGGCTGTGTCTTATATACTCCGGCCTCACTGACGTAAGGAGAGAAAGCGACAACAACCGACGCCGGACCTAGACTTTGGAATTCGGCCGACCGAGGGACCGCCTGATGGCAGAGAACCCTATCCATCTGTGATTACTGCAGCTGTATGCACGATGAACATCCTCACCTGTACCACTGTTGTAATTTCATTCACTCTACACCTAACTCATTCTGTACATTTAGCCTGAGCATCTGCAAAACCTACCACAAACATACACACACACACACACACACACACATACACACACACACACACACACACACACACACAAATAGACACTGAAACATACATAAAACTACACACACAACAATATTATAGGGGTAATTTATTCAAAAATGTCCCACGAGGAGGTAACTTACAACAACTCCTAGATGTTACAATGTTACAAATTAAATGGTATGTGACTGTCAAGGTACTTTTAAAGTAAAGCGTCAGTTTACATTTTAGGACTTTTTTAAAATACATATGCAAGATTAGTATCATGGACAGACTAATATCATGGAAGGACTAGTATCATGGAAAGACTAGTATCATGGATGGACTAGTTTCATGAACGGACTAGTATCATGGATGGACTAGTATCATGGAGAAAGTAGTATAATGGATGGACTAGTATCATGGATGGACTAGTATCATGGTCAGAGTAGTATCATGGAAGGACTAGTATCGTGGACAGACTAGTATCATGGATGGACTTGTATCATGGACAGACTAGTATCATGGAAGGACTAGTATCATGGAGAGATTAGTATCATGGATACACTAGTATCATTGATGGACTTATATCATGGAGAGACTAGTACCATGGATGGACTAGTATCATGGATAAGCTAGTATCATGGACAGACTAGTATCATGGACGGACTAGTATCATGGAGAGACTAGCATCATGCACAGACTAGTATCATGGACGGACTAGTATCATGGAAGGACTGGTATCATGGACAAACTAGTATAATGGATGGACTAGTTTCATGGACGGACTAGTATCATGGAGAGACTAGTATCATGGATGGACTAGTAGCATGGGCAATCTAGTATCATGGACGGACTAGTATCATGGAGAGACTAGCATCATGAACGGACTAGTATTATGGATGGACTAGTATCATGGACGGACTAGTATCATGGAGGGACTAGTATCATGGAGAGACTAGTATCATGGATGGACTAGTATCATGGATGGACTAGTATCATATCATGGATGGACTAGTATCATGGAGAGACAAGTATCATGGATGGACTATTATCATGGAGAGACGAGTATCCTGGATGGACTAGTATTATGGAGAGACTAGTATCATGGATGGACTAGTATCATGGACAGACTAGTATCATGGATGGACTAGTATCATGGAGAGACTAATATCATGGATGGACTAGTATCATGGACAGACTAGTATCATGGAGAGACTTGTATCAGGAACAAACTAGTATCATGGACAGACTAGTATCATGGAGAGACTAGTATCATGGATGGACTAGTATCATGGAGAGAGTAGTATCATAGACAGACTAGTATCATGGATGGTCTAGTATCATGGACGGACTAGTATCATGGAGAGACTAGTATCATGGATGGATTAGTATCATGGACGGACTAGTGTCATGGAGACAGTAGTATCATGGATGAACAAGTATCATGGAGAGACTAGTATCATGGATAGACTAGTATCATGGAAGGACTAGTATCATGGACGAACTAGTGTCATGGAGAGACTAATATCATGGATGGACTAGTATCATGGACAGACTAGTATCATGGATGACTAGTATCATGGAGAGACTTGTATCAGGAACGAACTAGTATCATGGACAGACTAGTATCATGGAGAGCCTAGTATCATGGATGGACTAGTATCATGGAGAGACTAGTATCATGAATGGACTAGTATATTGGATGGACTAGTATCATGAAGAGACTAGTATCATAGATGGACTAATATCATGGAGAGAGTAGTATCATAGACGGACTAGTTTCATGGACAGATTAGTATCATGGATGGACTAGTATCATGGATGGACTAGTATCATGGACAGACTAGTATCCTGGACAGACAAGTATCAAGGACGGACTAGTTTCATGGACAAACTAGTACCATGGACACCTTTCAACATGCAGCAGGACATTTAATTCCTCCTGAAGGAAGGACAGCTAAACTTAAACTTTTTCTAACCAGAGAGAGAACCCTAAAGTCAGTTTGTTCTTGTCTTGGAGCAACAGTCTTATAAGTCCATGTATTCTTCCCCAAGAGATGAGAATCTATTATAGAGGTAGGCAATCCCATGTTTGTGCAAGCCCCTTCCAGTGTATGTGACGCCATCTCATGTTTGTGCAAGCCCCTTCCGTATGTGACTCCTTCACACTGTGACCATTGACTTCCATAAGTTCTGTTACTCTGCTTCTTCAGGATGCCCCAAGCATTTTCACACATTCATTTGCACATCTCCAAAGTTAAATGATGCAGACAGCAACACTGACCAGAGAGCTGTTTTCTGCAATCTCCCAACACTTGTTGGCGTGAACAGTGCATTACGCTATACCACCCCTCTCTCAGAGGATGGTTCTCATATGTCTCAACCTCATAGTGCAAAAAATCTGGACAAAGCCAAAAATAATGGTGGAGCAAGGGACCAAAATCAGGAACAGATTTTACATATTTCTTTTATAAACTTAGAAAGTTGCAAGAAAAATAGGCTTTCCATTGGCATGCATTTCTTAAAGGATATGACATCTGAATCTCAATTGCCTGTCATTATTTAGTGACTTCAATCCACATTGATTTGCTTGAAAACCACAAATTTTATGAGGAACAGACCAAAATATGAAGCACTAATCTGGAAATTCTCTTAAAGTCTGGCAGTTGACAGCCATGGGTTTGGCTGGTATTAGCCGCTCACTCTAATCATCCTTGATCTGGTTCTTCTAGTGGCCAAGCTACTAACTGAACTTGGGTTGAAGTTAGGTCTTTATGCAGGGTCAAGGCACACTAAAAGAATATTTAATTCTTTATAGCTTTTTTTCTGTCCTCATTTTTGAAACATGTCATTTGAGAGAAAGATTTTCCACACAATACTGACAAACTGTTTTGGAAAAGATAAAAATAACTCAAAAATGTGATTACTAAGAGTCAGGTTGTGGTTACTATAAGCATACAAATTGTCTGCTCCCTCACATGGTGGGATAAAGACCTAACAACGCCACAGTCTAAACAGGCTTGATAAATGGACTAGCAGGTGGTGAAGCCAACCAGGTAACTTCCTCATCCCACAGTGGCAGGTATGATAGAAACTGAGACACTAGCTATATACAGGCTTGGAAGCGCCTTCTATGGACACAGAGATTTAGAGGCATGAACAGTGTAAAGGAGCACCTGCATAGTTAATGAACAATGTGGTTGTGTTGAAGTACATGCCTAAGCTGGGCCTGTAACTGGGTGGAACACCACACACCTACGCTGGGTCCATAGCTGGGTAGAACACTACACACCAATGCTGGGCCTGTAACTGGGTGGAACACTATACACCTACACTGAGCCTGTAATTGGGTGTAACACTACACACCAACGCTGAGCCTGTAAGTGGGTGGAACACTACACACCTATGCTGGGACTGTAACTGGGTGGAACACTGTGCCAGCCATTCAGCAGGTCAACAAGCGGAGGATCGCAGATGCATTAAAAGTGACTGCACTAGCAGACAGGAATGGACTGCTGGTGGATGGCTTCTGGCCATTTTCAAGTTTTGAAAAAAACGATGGCTGTACTGAGCCAAATCCCAAATGAGGATCTGAAGACATGGATCCTAAACTGCTTCAGATCAACTGCTCTTATTGCAGCACTTGCATAACCCAAATCAGCACTTGTCCAAATCTCCTAGATAACACTATTATTTTCCAAATCTGCTTGACAGCACTATTATAATACAGCATAAGACCCTCGATTGTCAGCAAGACAAGTGAAATTTACTTTTCCAAGCATGTCCAGAGGTCAGCTTCAGGTGTACTCTCCAGTTCATCTGGTGGAATTGGGCATCCTGAGACAATGTCACAACTGCCTCATGTATACAGACAACCCTCTCATCTTACCTCTAGACACAAACACTTGTGAGAGATGCAAATACACAGTCAGACTGGAGGCTAAGCACTCTCAACCCATGACTGTAACAGACAGTCAAGAGGAGAAGAGACACACTAGCATCACACCACCAGTCACACATGGATCCACAAAACAAGCACCGGCAAAACATACACATAAATACACAAAAACATATTCGGAGGCACTAGGTACCAATCTGAGAAGGAAACAGTGCCCTCCAAAGCAAACAAGCAAGCAAACTGCACCTCCAAACACAAGCCAGAAAATACATAATTCACCTCAGCAGTGCGAATCATGACAGCCCCAAGGCAAAACACCATACCCAACACGCTAGTAATAGGAGACTCTATAGTAAGGCACACAGATGTTCCACTCACCAGGCTGAACAAGGAGAAGGTTACTGTCAGCTGCCTGTCAGGTGCTAGGATCCGCCACATAACACAGGCACTTAGGTCATCCAGAACAAGTACAAGTATGACACTGTCATTGTACATGTTGGTGTGAATGATCTAACATGTACCTCTTTGGACTACATGAAAAGAGACATTGGGGAGCTCTCTGATCATGTAGCCCAAGCTGGTATGACCCTGACCTTGAGTTGCATACTGCCTTCACCTAGAATGATACCACAATACAAAGACAAAATGATCAATTTCAACAATTGGCTAAGCGTCTGGTGTCATTCTAAGGGAATCCAGTGTCTGTCTGCCTGAGATGACATGACAGACAAGCCTCGCTGTTTCGCCAGAGATGGTTTGCACCTGTCACCCCTAAGCTTTTGAATACTGGCCAAGGCTCTTGCTGTCCCCATAGTGCCTTTTTTAGGCAAGGCTCAAAGGACAAACCAACCACCGTAACCAGCACAGGTAACCAAAAACTAAGGGTAATGCTACTCAACGCAAGAAATCTCAACCTCAAAATGCACGCACTTGAGGCACTCCTCAGTATGGAGAAAATCGATGTTTGTGCAGTGACAGAAACCTGGTTTAAGGCTCCAGAGAGCACCCCAGCACTACCAGGTTACAATTCATATCATACCTTCTGGCCTCAGTTACCGGATTGCAGTACAAAGGGCGGAGGTGTATCCATATTCATCAAGGATACCCACATCTCCAGGTTAGTGGTGCAGCATGATGCCCCAGAGATCATCCATGTGCAACTATCAGCAGGCAAAACCACATTTCAAGTCGTAGCCTGTTATAGATAGTCCACCATGTCCCAAAATGCTCATTCAGCATTCCTTGAGGCATTGGAAAATATAAGGGTCCTACCCAACACCATAATTTTGTGTGATTTCAACTACCCTGGTATAGACTGGGTGAACTACCAACTTTCTAACTCCTATGCCCAGCGGTTCATAGAATTTATAAATTCAAATGCCCTTGAACAACTGGTATGTTCTCCCACTAGAGGGGACAACATATTGGATTTAGTCATCACAAATATGGGTGCCCATTGTACCACACCCATTATCACTCCCTCTCTGGTCAGATCAGACCACAAACTGATAACCCTAGACATCCTCACCCATCTACCTCCCCAGTCAAAGAAACCATCGTAAAAAACCTTTCCAAAGCAAACTTCAAACTACTTGCATCAGAAATGGAAAGCTTCACTATCCCCTTGCAGAAGGATAATGATATCCAGGATGCAGAATCCTACACCAAGGCACTTTATATACATCTTCAGGATTGCAAGGACCGTGCTATCCCAAATAAAACCAAGACTCCTTCCTCAAGCAAGAAGAAACCAGTCTGGTGGACCCCGGCCATAAGCAAACATATAAGCAAAGGAGGAGACTTATACAAAAAAAGGCCAAATCTCGGTAGAAAAATCTTCCCTGATCAGCTTTAGTAAGAAATTGAGGGCCCTCATCAAGTCAACTAAAGCCAATTTTGAAAAGAAAGTTGCCAAGGATGCCAAGGATAACCATAAGGCCTTCTTTGGTTACGTCAAAAACCTAAATGGCAATGCTCAGGTCTGTTCTGAGCTAGTACAAAATGGAAGAAAATACACTGACCCCACTGACATTGCCAACATCTTGGCTGACAGGTTCAGTGCAAATCCCCCCCCCCCACCACCACCACCACCACCTACAGGACCTATTACTATTCCAGGGGATTGTGTAACTCCAATTATTACTGATATGTTGGTTAATAAGGTTCTATCCAAAGCTAAAAACACTGCCTCCATGGGAACAAATGGTGTCCTGGGCTGTGTCATACGCAAGCTCCAAAATGAATTAACCCCACATCTGAATACCCTGTTCAGTCTCAGCCTCTCGATAGGATATGTGCCCATAGAATGGCGCACAGCAACGGTGGTTCCGCTGCACAAGTGTGGGCCCACAACCGACCCTGGGAACTACCGACCAATAAGCCTGACCAGTCTGATCTGTAAGGCAATGGAGTGAATCATTATGGAACTCATAAATTGAGAGATTGGGAATCTCCAAACACTTGACCCCACACAGTTCGGCTTCGTCAAGGGCAGATCATGCCTCCTGAACCTGGTGGACTTCTTTGAGACAGTTACTCAGGCTATAGATAAGGGAAAGGAGGTACACACGGCTTGCCTTGACCTTGCTAAAGCATTTGACACCATTCCCCATTCGGGTATTATTGATAAACTCACCAACCTGGGCATAAACCCTTTATGTAACAAGATGGATCACAAACTGGCTCTCAGAAAGATCCCACAAAGTAAGAGTAGCGGGATCTATGTCCGAATCCAGACCAGTAATGAGCGGTGTGCCTCAGGGCTCTGTCCTGGGGCCCCTCCTGTTTGGCATATATTTCACAGAAGTACAGGCAAGCACTGAAGGGCTGTGGCTGACCAAGTTTGCGGACGACTGCAAACTGGGTGCTATAATAGAGTCTCCGGCTGACATGGATATCCTCCAGAAGGGCCTTAACGAGACTGATGCATGGTGTCAAAGCCATGGTCTCAAGCTTAATGCTAAAAAATGTGTAGTAATCCCCTTTGGAAAAAACAGAGTACCCGCAAACTACCACATAGAAGGTAACCACCTGAAATCTGAAATAGTAATAAGGGATCTAGGGACCCAAGTAGATAGTCAGCTTTCCTTTGATAATCATGTTGCCAAGGTGGTTAGAAAATCCTTCTATGTGACCCATCTGATCATGAAAGGGTTCGCATCAAGATCTAAGGATGTAGTGGTGCCCCTCTACTCTTCCCTCATCAGACCCATTATTGAGTATAATGCACCAATTGGAATGTACCTGGCTAGGCATCTCCAGCAGCTGGAGAGACCACAGAGGTACCTCACTAAGAGGATTACTGGCCTCAAACATTTGCCCTATGCAGCACGATTGAAAAAACTAAGGCTTTTCTCTGTTGCATACCACCTACTCAGAGGCGATCTCTGTCTAACATACAGAGACATGTCCAACCCAGAACTGTTGAACATGCTCCATCTTAGCAAAACCAAATACATTCGAGCTACATGCTCTAGGGATATAAACATCAGCACAACAATGAATAGAACATGCTGGAGGGATAGATTTCCTTCGCAAAGACTTCCTTTGCTATGGAACAAGGTCCCGATCTACATAAGACAGAGCCCCTCACTATCACTCTTCAAGAGGAACCTTGACGAGTGGATGGGTAACAGAAAGTTCACACCAGGGATCATACCAACAGCTCTACTAGATAGGGGCCAAGGGTACTAGCTGCTAGATCAAGGGCCTAGGGAACTAACCAAAGGGGTGGTAAATACCGCACAACATGGCTGGGCTAATATATGCCTTCGGGCAGATAGCCCAGTATCTACCTATGAAACTATGAACCTATAATGTGAACAAATGGGATCCGGAATTAATGTGACACAGGAATACTGAAGTGTTTGATGTTATTCTGGTAAGGGGTCAAACAGTGACTGCCGAGCAGGCCAGCTACACAGTGTAGGGATGTAGCCCATAGGGTTACCCTTAGCAGAGGGTATAATATGGGAAAGAAATAAGGCAAACCAGATGGCAAGTAATTAACAGCAGGTCCCTCTTGAAATATATGAGAACTGTTACCTTTAGAAGATATCAGATTTCCTGATCTCTTGATTCAAAGAAGGTTGAGTTTGTGGGGAGCTACATATGAAGGATGAAGGTAGTCTAAAAGGTGTGCCCTAAAAATAGGAAGAACATAAACTGTTGTTATATTAAAAATACTGATGAAATTACCCATGTCTGTAGGGTAAAAGGGTATTGATGGAAACAATGCTGATACCTGCTATTTGTTAAGTACTATCTGTTTACTTGTTTACTGGCCAGCTTTGAGGAAAACACCATGTAATCTTGAATACCGAAATTATTGAACTAAACTTTGGAAAGAAGATTGCAGTGTAGGAATGACTGTACTTATTTACATTAGTCCCTGTTTTATCTTTTCACCATAAATAAACCTCTATTTTATACATAGACACACACACACACACACACACACACACACACACACACACACACACACACACACACACACACACACACACACACACACATACACACACACACACACTCACACACACACACACACACACACACGGTACTATGCAATCTTAATTAGCAAGAAACACTATTTTTTTAACCACAGTTATAAATTACTATTTCTTTCTCACCAAGCCACAGTAATGCAGCAAATGGTATGTAAAAATATGTAGCATCTGAAAGCATTAACAGCAAACAAAACTATTTACCCAAAGAAAAGAAAAACAATAGACTAGTACTGATCCTTGGAGACCCTTGAATAAAGATAAAATCGGACAACATAGTTCTGTAGAACATGCCATTTCAGATAAATAGCTTCTGAGCCACTGGCCATGTCATCCTGCACAACCTTCAGTTCAGATTTATAAGTAGTAGTGTCAGAGGCCGTGATCATATCTAAAAATATTGCAGCTGGGTACCTAACCTCCTACAAAGCAACATAAACAAAATTAAGGCTGTTCATATAAAATATTAAGGCTGTTGCAAAAATCACTGAGAGGAGATATAGTCCTAAAACAAGAATATGCCTACAACTGGAAAACGTCAAAAAGGAAAGAAATACGTTTTTGAACAAAATTCAGAAGGATCCAGACAAAACTTAGAGCATGCCTGCAAATTACAATAGTTTGTCATCTGAAAATATATAACTAACACTTTTTCTTAACTCTGATGGGATAAATACACTGTTTTATTCCAGTCATTTTTAGTAATGAACTCTCTTGAATGATACTGAATCTATACTTTTTGGAGAACTACATTGAGCAAGTACCATAGACTATCATCTATATGAAGAGTTAACAGACTAGGCATTTAAGATCTTGGCTAATAATAATAACACCCATTTGTTAACCAGGTAGAACCACTGGACATACAGTCTTTTTTCAGGGGTGACCCAGGAGAAGTGCCTAGTTAATTGACATGCTCAAGGTCAAATACTAGACAAATGAGGGCATAAATCTTTGTCCGAAAGGAACTACTGCTGACAGCCATAACTGCCTGTGGCTACTCCCAATATACATACAAATTATTAGTTGTCATCTGAAGGGTGTCCCTTAATAAGTGGTATATCCCGCACGCAGAACTTCAGTTATATACTAAGGTTAGAACATGCAGCTTTTAAGTAATCTAATGATGCAGTGCTGAAAATGGCTCTGCTTAGACTCTCTGCCAGTCTAACTTGCAATTTGACATTCTCTTCTGTTTTGAAGCAGCATAACCATTTGTTTCAAACCTGTAACTTCATTACTTTTCTACTGGTTGCAAAGTATTATTATACGTATATTAATATGATTCTCTTTCTCCTTTTAATCAAATCTTTGTTAAGTAGGCAATACCCATCAGTCATATTTCTCCTTTATTAGGTATAATCCAGGAGCCCTGGTATGGCAAATACATTTTGCAAACTCAAAAAGGTGCAAAAAGAAAACATTCATCTCAAATCCATGTCTACAGGATGTGTTTATTCACAGCTCAATACCCTGCTCAAAACAGCAAGTCCAGACACACTGAAAATGTAAATGGAATTTTGACAAAAAAAAGAAAGTAAGAAAGAGAAAGAAAGGCAGTCAGTTGTGAAGCTCATATTTCTGAAGTATTTTTGCAAGGGGGCTTCATCCTGCACAGGTAACAAAAAAAAAAAAAAAAAATATATATATATATATATATATATATATATATATATATATATATATATATCTGTATATCTATATATATATATATACATATCACATTTGATCGAAACTCATTTGATCAGCAGAACATTTGATCGAAAACCAGTATTCATGGCAATTAACAGAGATTTGATCTCCTCCCCAAAGTCGTGCGACCCTGGAGTTGATATATAAAGGTGGAGGGGTGTGAGGGGCATAGCCCCCCACATTGGAGGGTGTGGGGGCGAAACCCCCCACCTAAGTTCCTTTAAAAGAAGAAAATAAAAGAAAATGTATATATTTTAAATGAAAATAGGTGGGGGGGGGCTTCACCCCACATCCCCCCAATGTGGGGGGCTGGGCCCCCCCAACCCCCCCTACCTTTATATATCAACTCCAGGGTCGCACAACTTTGGGGAGGGGGACAAATCCCTGTTAATTGCCATGAATACTGGTTTTCGATCAAATGTGCTGTCGATCAAATGAGTTTCGATCAAATGTGCTGTCGATCAAAAGTAGTAGATCCATATATATATATATATATATATATATATATATATATATATATATATATATATATATATATATAGTTTCATGGTTAGTTTCATAGTATAGTACTAGGCTATCTGCCCTGGGGCATTTGTAAGCCTAGCCATAGTGATATGGCTTTTACCACCCCATGAAATGGTACAAAAATGTACAGAATAAATCAAGAATACTGTGCCTCTGTCTAGTAGTGACACAGTGAAGGTCCCCTATATAATAGAATTAGTTTACTGTGCCCCTGTCTAGCAGTGACACAGATGTGACCCCTGGGGTAAACTTACGATCTCCCATCCCCTCATCAAGATTTCTCTTGAAGAGAGTCAGTGAGGGGCTCTGCCTAATACGAACTGGGATCCTGTTCCAAAGCATGGGAAGCCTTTGGGTTATGAATCTATCCCTCCAGCATGTCCTATTCATACTTGTGCCGAGGTTTAAGTCTTTAGCTCTCGTGGTCCTGATGGATTTGGATTTTTTGAGGTGGAGCATGTCCATCAGATCCTGGTTGGACATGGCCTTGTACGTCAGGCAGAGATCACCTCTGAGCAGGCGGTATGCTACTGAATAGAGCTGGAGTTTCTTTAGTCTGGCAGAATAAGACATATGTTGGAGACCCTTGATCCTTTTGGTGAGGTACTTTTGTGGTCTCTCCAGCTGTTGCAAGTGCCGGGTGAGGTACATACCAAATGGGGCATTGTACTCAATCATGGGTCTGATGAGGGAGGAATATAGGGGTACAATGACATCCTTGGATCTGGATGTGAAACCCTTCATGATGAGGTGTGCAAGGTAGAATGATTTTCTAACCACTTTGGCAAAGTGGGTGTCAAATGAGAGGTCGCTGTCTACTTGGGTCCCTAGGTCTCTGATTACTTTTTCCGTACTCAGTGGGTTGCTGTCTATGTGATAATTTGTGGGTACTTTGTTTTTTCCAAAAGGGATGACTATACATTTTTTGGCATTTAGTTTAAGGCCGTGACTATGGCACCAGTTGTCCATTTCGGTGAGGCCTTTTTGTAGGATGTGTGTATCTGCTGGTGTATCGACTATGACGCCTAGTTTGCAGTCATCTGCAAACTTTGTCAGCCACAGCCCTCCCATGTTTGCTTTAACATCTGAGAAATAAATGCCGAACAAGAGGGGTCCCAGGACAGATCCCTGTGGGACACCACTTGTGACTGGCTTTGAGTCGGACATTGCTCCAGCGATTTTGACTTTATGGGTTCTGTCCTTTAGCCAGTTTGCAACCCATCTAGTGACATAAGGGTTTACTTTTAAGCTGTTTAGCTTATCTATGATGCCTGAGTGGGGTATTGTGTCGAAGGCCTTAGCCAAGTCCAGGTATGCTGTATGGACTGCTTTGCCCTCATCAATGGCTCTAGTGACTGTTTCAAAAAAGTCAACCAGGTTTAAAAGGCAGGATCTGTCCTTTACAAAGCCGAACTGGGTGGGGTCAAGCGTCTGTAGGTTCCCTATGTCTCCGTTTATGAGTTCCATAATGATTCTTTCCATAGCTTTGCAGACCAGGCTAGTCAAGCTTATGGGGCGGTAGTTTCCAGGGTCTGTAGAGGCACCCCCCTTGTGGAGTGGGACTACTGTTGCTGTACGCCAGTGTTCAGGTACATATCCCGAAGTAAGGCTAAGGTTAAATAGCATTTTTATGTGTGGGTTTAGCTCCTCTTGGAGTTCACGTAACACGCACCCGGGATACCGTCAGGTCCCATTGATGCTGTGTTTTTTGCTTTGTTTAGGGCGGCTCTCACTTGGACATCTGAGATGACAGGGAGATTACATTCAGCTGGGATAAGTATTTCTTCTTTTGGGGGTGAAGGAGGCAAGAAATTTGCACTGAACCTGTCAGCCAGAATGTTAGCAATATCTGTGGGTTCAGTGTATTTTTTGTTGTTTTGAACCAACTCTGAGCATATCTGAGGGTTTCCGCCCAGGTTTCTAACATAGCTGAAGAAGGCTTTGTGGTTATCTTTAGTGTCCTTAGCGATTTTTCTCTCAAAGTTTGCCTTGGATGTTTTTATGAGAGAACATAGTTTTCTGCTAATGATGATCAGAGATGTCTTCCCTTCATGGGATTTCGCGCTGACGTGCAGTAGCTTCCTTCTTTTGTTATACAATTTGTTTATGGCTGAGGTCCACCAGACAGGACGCTTACTTTTGGTGGAGAGGGACTTGGATTTGTTTGGGATTGCATGATCCATGCATTCTTGGAGATGTCCATAGAAAGCATTTGTGAAGGATTCGGCATTGTGGGATGTGGTATCCACTGGCACAGTGGGCTTAAAGGATACCATCTCAGTCTTAAGAAGAGTGAAGTCTGCTTTTGAGAAGTTTTTCACTATGGTCTTTTGTGCTAGGGGTGGAGGTGGGATATGTATATCCAGGGTGATTAGTTTGTGGTCAGATCTCACTAATGAGGGGTATACTTCCGGTGTGGAGCATTTTGTCCCCATGTTTGTGATGATCAGGTCTAGTATATTATCTCCCCTAGTGGGAGAGGTGACTAGTTGTTCCAGTGCATTTGAATTTATGAATTCCAGGAACCTTTGGGCTATTAGGGCTAGAATAATGTACCCAATCTATGTTTGGGTAATTGAAGTCTCCCAGTATGATGGTATTTTGTGATACATTCATATCCTCCAATGTCTTCAGGAAGGCTGAGTGGGGTTCTTGAGATTGGGAGGGTGGTCTGTAACATGCTACCAGTTGTATAGCAGTTTTGCCTATGGTTAGTTGCACCTGTATGGTCTCTGATGCTTCATGTGTTGCTACTAACCTGGAGGTGTGGGTGTCCTTTATGAATATGGACACTCCCCCTCCCTTTGTGGTTGGGCCCGGGTTTTGGGGCCGAAAAGCATGATACGAGGTATAGCCTGGTAGCGCTGGGGTGCTCTCAGGAGCCTTGAACCAGGTTTCAGTTACTGCACAGACGTCGATGTTCTCCATGCTGAGGAGTGCATCAAGTGCCTGCATCTTGAGGTTTAGACTTCTGGCGTTGAGCAGCATTACCCTTAGTTTTTTTCCATTTTTGTTTTCTAAGGAGGTGGGTTTGTCTTTTGAGCCTTGCCTAAAAAAGGCACTATGGGGTGGCAAGAGCCTTAGCCAATATCCGGAAGCCCAGTGGTGACATGTGTAAGCCATCCCTTGCGAAGCAGCGTGGCTTGTCCAACATATCATCCCAGGCAGACAGACATTGGATCCCCTTAGAATGACACCAGTACTTGAGCCAATTGTTAAAGCTGATCATCTTGTCTTTGTATTGTGGTATCATTCTTGGTGAGGGCAAGATGCTGCTCAGGGTCAGGGTCATACCAGCCTGGGCTACATAATCGGAGAGCTCCTCTATGTCTCTTTTCATGTAGTCCAGGGAGGTACGTCTCAGGTCATTCACACCAGCATGGACAATGACGGAGTCATATTTGTACTTGCTTTGGAGTGAACTGAGTGTGTGTGTTATGTGGCGGATCCTAGCTCCCGATAGACAGCTCACAGTCACCTTCTCCTTGTTCAGCCTGGTCAGTGGGACATCAGTGTGTCTGACTATGGAGTCACCTATTACTAGTGTATCAGGCAAGGTGTTTGGCCTTAAGGGCTGCGATTGGTCGACACACTGATTTATTGAAGTATGTGTTGCATGTGTTTTGTTTTGAGGTGGTGGATTTTTGGATGTCTGCTTTGGGAGCCTCTGCTGTTTTGGTAAGTTTTTTATTAGAGCCTCCGAGTATGTCTTTGTGTTTTTATGTGTTTGGTTTGCAGTTGTGGTGGGTCTATGTGGGACTGGGATTGTTGTGTGTGTGGTTGCCATCTCCTCCTGTCTGGTCATGCCAGCCCTGAGTTGAGAGAGTTCAACCTCCAGTTTGGCTATATAGTTGCATCTCTCACATGTATTTGTGTTTGTTGGGAGGAGGAGAGGGCTGTCTGTGTACATGAGACAATTGTAGCATTGTCTCAAGATGCCCAGATTGACCAGCTGAACTGGAGACGACGCCAGTAATCTACCACTTGACATGCTAGAACAGTATAAGGGAGTGGTATACCTTTAAGGGAAGTGGGTATTCACAGGGGTGGTAAGTAGATGTAGTGCTTTACTTAGTATGAGAGTGCTTACTTAGTAGAGAAGTATTGAGAACAAGTGCTAGGCTTATAATACAGTGAGTAGTCTGGTTTTACTAAGAGTAGAGCTTCCTTAAGGGAAAATTTGAAGAACAGACTTGGCGGAGCCAGAAAAAGTTTAACCTTGTTTAACCGGCGCTGCGCTATGCGCACGACCGCGCAAAGCCGTGCAAACACGGATTTTAAACAGTGAACTATGAGCTGGAAATGGTCCCAAATAACCAATTACTACAGCTTCTTGTGCTGAGGTCACTTCCCCCAAGGACAGGTAGGCTGCTCAAGGCTCCCCACTCCCACTGGTGAGCAAAGAAACTTCCTTCTATCCAAGTAAGGTAATGGACAACACAGGAACTACACCACAGCCCAGAATACAGCAATGCTTGTAAACTGGTCTAAACTAGTCAAGGAAGGCAGGAAAACAAGGATTATTTTTTTGTTTTTTTGTTTTTTTAGTAGAAACACACAGAAAATGCAGAAACAGTGATAAATAAGTTACACAGGCTAGCACACTTTAGTGGGCAGCCTCCACAGTTAAATTAAACAAACAAACAAGCAAACTTTCGATCAAATTCGACTAAATGTAACTTTAAGTGCAGATTTTAAAATAATGCAGCAATCAGTTAAAAAACAGTTCAGGCTAGTTCAAGGTAAGCTACAGAAGCTATTTTAAGTGAAAAAAAGCAAAGATACTTAAATCCAGAAGGTAGTCGCTTTTCTGAGTTCCCTGCTGCTAGGACCACTCTGTAAACCCACGTGGAGCTTGTCTGAGCAGTATAGCCAGAAAAAAACGCCCAGAGGCGGATTTTAAACAGTGAACTACAAAAGAGCTGGAAATGGTCCCAAACAACCAATTACTACAGCTTCTTGTGCTGAGGTCACTTCCCCCAAGGACAGGTAGGCTGCTCAAGGCTCCCCACTCCCACTGGTGAGCAAAGAAACTTCCCTCTATCCAAGTAAGGTAATGGACAACACAGGAACTACACCACAGCCCAGAATACAGCAATGCCTGTAAACTGGTCTAAACTAGTCGAGGAAGGCGGGAAAACAAGGATTATTTTTTGTTTTTTTTAGTAGAAACACACAGAAAATGCAGAAACAGTGATAAATAAGTTACACAGGCTAGCACACTTTAGTGGGCAGCCTCCACAGTTAAATTAAACAAACAAACAAGCAAACTTTCGATCAAATTCGACTAAATGTAACTTTAAGTGCAGATTTTAAAATAATGCAGCAATCAGTTAAAAACAGTTCAGGCTAGTTCAAGGTAAGCTACAGAAGCTATTTTAAGTGAAAAAAAGCAAAGATACTTAAATCCAGAAGGTAGTCGCTTTTCTGAGTTCCCTGCTGCTAGGACCACTCTGTAAACCCACGTGGAGCTTGTCTGAGCAGTATATAAATATATATGTATATAAAAAAAAAAAAAAAAATATATATATATATATATATATATATATATATATATATATATATATATATATATATATATATGACCACTACAGCATCCTGAAAGCCCAAAATCCTGAGACCAAATCTCGAAAGTTCAAAATACTGAAAACACACAGGATACCAACACTTACTATATTCCAGCACAAGTACATACAGAAACAAATAAAAGACAAACCATATTACTCTTCTCCAAGTATAAGGAGGGGGGCAAGCCCCCCTGCACCCCCCAATATGAGGGCCTACCATAAAACTACAATGTGTTGAATCCACGTTTTTTTCAAAATAAATACATTTGTCATATAATTGCCAGTTTTTAAGGTGAAACCCTTTTATTTTCATACTTATATGGTACAAGCTCCTAGAGAAGTGCTTTATAATTCATATCAAGTAACAGTAGCAAATTTTCCTGTTTTTTTTTTTTTTTGCATTGGAATTTTCAAATCTTTGATTTTGAACAGCTACCTGAGAGAGGCAATATCTGCTGCACAGATGAAAGAAAGACATGAAAGGACAACTCCACACAGAAAATATAGACAACAAACAAATTTTTTATCCTATCATGGTCTTCATACCTTTATATCACTCTGTGATCTGTATGTTCCAAAGTACCTCAAGGTCATGTTGCTAAATGCTAGAAGTCTTAACATGAATCTGCACTCACTGGAAGCAATTCTTACCTTACAAGACACAGACATTTGTGCACTCATGGAGACCTGGTTCAAGGCAGCGGAGAGTACCCCAGCTATACCAGGCTACACCTCCTTCCACACATTCAGGCCGCAAACTGAAGGAGTGAAAACTAAAGGAGGCGGTGTATCAATTTTCATCAAAGATAAATATGCCTCCAGATTGGTTAAACAGTTTGATGCCCTGAAGACACTTCATGTGCAATTGACTGTTGGTAGGGCATCAATTCAAGTCTTAGCTAGCTAGAGAATCTCCTCCATGAATCAGGACACCGACTCTGTAGAATTGTATCTACTTTACTCTGTCATGATACATCTGAATACCATGGTATTGAGTGACTTTACCTACCCAGGCATTAACTGGGCTGACTGCTCGAACCCAAACTCACCCACTCAAAGATTCCTAGATTTTGTCAACTCCAATGCTCTGGACCAGCTGGTTGACACCCCCACTAGGGGTGCAAACATCCTGGATCTGGTGCTTACCAATATGGGAGACCAGTGCAGCACTCCCACTGTGAGACCTCCCTGGTGAGATCTGACCATAAATCAGTCTTATTTGAAATAACTATTCCACCTGAGCAGCCACCCCCCGAAGCTGTAACTAGACCGAAAAACTTCTCCAGAACACATTACAACCTCTTACAGGAGGGTATTAATAGCCAGAGCAGATTGTAACTTCTTACAGGAAGGTATTAATACAGGAAGGTATTAATATCTTCACTGCACCTCCCTCCACAGAAGGAACCATAATTATGCTGAGGTCTACACCAATGCCATACACAAACAGCTGTATGACTGCATTGCCTTGGCAATACTTGACAGGACCAAACAAAGCTCTTCTAGATAGAGCAAACCTACCTGGTGGACAACCACCATCAACAGGCTTTATAATAGGAGAAAGAAATTGCTATCTAAGAGTAAAAAGGAACAGGCTCTAAACTGGAGACACTCCCTTCTTAGCTTAACCAAGCAAATAAGACCTGTGGTGAAGCCCTCCAAAGCAAACTACGAATCCATGTTAGCCTCCTCAACTAAGAACAACCATAAAGCATTCTTTTGTTACATCCGTAACCTAAAAGGGCATGCCCAGATCTGTACCAAACTGGTAGTTAATGGTAAAACACACACTGAACCTATGGACATAGCCAACCTGTTAGCTGACAGATTCAATAAAAATGTCACTCCCCTGTCCTTATAAAAAATGAGGAAGGGTTGGCTAACCATAAGCCCTTGAAACTCTGACATTCTCCGAGCTAAAGCCCTGATCTCTCTTAATGATCTCAGAAACAATGCAGTGGTACAGTTACTGGACATGTAAGATTCATGCACTTCCACCACTTTTCTTGAGAAGTAATGTACCTTCGGAAATGAGACATAAACTGGGACATTTTTTGGTGTCAGTCTTCCTTTCAGGACAGTCAAATGTTATTGTGTACTAGTTAATCCCAAACAGAACCCCTCTACTATAAATGTGGTTCAACAGCAACAGCATTGCAACTGTCCCTGGCTGTTGGTATCCCCAGAGGTTACTCTGTTTGTAATGTGGGAGAATGTGATTCTTGCCAAGATCTGACTGATTCAAGTAAGCAGGATGTAAACTTTTTCTGTCTGTGCACTTGCCAAGTTTACAGCAAAAATAGCTTAGCCCATCTTGACGGCATTATGGTGATGCAGAAAAACTTGGTTTCTGTCCTTACGGCTTCTAATTGTTGCACAGATTATTCTGGTTGATGTGATGGAAAGTCTTGCCATGTAATAGAATGACTGCCTCCATGTCAGAGTTAGGCTTCGTTAGTGAATCCTCTGATCCCATCACACCATCCACTAAACACTTCTGAGGCTCTTGTGGCGGTCAAGAAGTCTTGAAACTTTCCACATGTTGTACTTATTTTGCTAAGAAGTGTATCTCTGTTTGGCAGAGCAATATCTCCCCCTCCTTCTCAATCAATATGAATGTGCACATGTGATTGTCTTACATGAGGCACTTAACCTAGAAATTAGACATTTCATAGCTGAGATCATGTTTTGCCATCCTGGGACATTGTTATCTTTTCTTTCTTTCTTTTTTTAATAAGTCTA
>NC_056726.1:1786964024-1786996524 GCF_019279795.1 Protopterus annectens | reverse complement strand
TTTTACAGATGCTTTGAATGATTACAAAACAAATTCCAAAAAGGCTTGAATGTATACTTGCATCATCTTTACTTCAAAGTTCTATTTTCACCTGTGTAAAAGTGGTACAATCCAGAAGGCGCAAACTGTAGCACTTTTCATAAAGATTTCCAATCAGCTGAATTAGATAATGTGCAATGAAATTTTCAGTCACCATACAATTAATAACTGCTGAAGACAAGACCTTGCTGAATTCTTAGCTGTTACTAGATACTCCCCAAATAAGAAATGTTATGCTATATCAGATCACCAAAAAAAAAACAGTATAATATCAATTCACTCTGCAAATATAGATGTCTTTACAGTAAGAGAAGACATTATTATTGCTGCTGTATCATCTTGTTTCAGTGTGGTTCTCTGAAGTTTCATCTTAACACTTCTAGCTAATGGGCACCTGGAGTTACCAAAGTCCAATTAAACAAACACTGGGTCAAAAAAGCAGCAATACATGTAAGCACAACTGAAAAGAAAGCACAGAAAGATGAACACTGCCAATTTTAGTGTGGCTAATAATGATGTTACATCATAAATGATTGTTGCTTTTAACTATTTCCCATGATCTTGGTGAGTTCACATTAAAGAATTATGATCAGGTCTCCAGTTACAACCAGATTATTATGTATACCACTAAACTCCAAACACATGAGACAAGCTTAAAATCCGCAGAAATGAATGCTAAAATGCAGAAACCTGTACCATCTCAAAGTTTCATAACATAAATAAAACCCAAGGATAAGCGCTTTCATTTTTTTTTATAAAAACTTCTTTTTATAGTAAAAACAAAAGTGTTTATCCTTGGGTTTTACTTGTGTTATTAAACTTTGTGATGGTACGAGCTTCTCTGTTCTAGCATTCATTTCTGTGGATTTTCAGATTGTTATGTATCCTTGACATGGATGCCAAGAATTCACCAAGAGAGCGAAACTCAAGTGATTCTTTCCATCCATGTCGAGAACATATAATAAAAGGTTGTAATCAGTTACTTAATCACAATGCTTTATAGTGCACGGAGCTTTATCTGCTCCACATAGTACCAGTTTATAGGGGAAAAAACAGTATAGGAGCAGTGTGAAGTGTTTTACTGTCTCTGAAAGCCTGTAAAGCACACAGCAGGAATTCTGGACAAAATGAAAAATAATGAAGAGGACAAAAGATCAGCATCGGGGTAGATTTTACATATTATCCTAATTCACTTAAAAAAAAGTTAATGGATCAACAGGTTTTATCTCAACGTGATTTTTATGAACAACAGGATAAATAAAATTATGTTGTCTAGCATTATTGGCTGACTAATCCTCACTGATTTACCAGAAAATCAAAAATTGTATGATGGAAAGGGCAGAAATATGAGACAAAATTGTGCCGTATTACTTCTTTGAAAATTCACATCATTGAACAACATTTCTGATGGCATTTTATCGAACATGCCATTTATCAAACTGTTCTGATTGAGATTGTATTACGGTGAGGATCAATAAATTTGCTCTTTCCCCACTGTAGTACAATCTTGTAGGTAGCATAAATAATTGGCAAGGGGGTGCAGCCCCCCACATGAGGGGGGGGGGGTTTGATGAACAGCATTTCCGATAAAATGCTATTCGATAATGTTTATCTTTGATGAAGTAATATAGACTCGACAAAATCACAGACATTCTGGTAGCAGGAAGAAATGCAGTGCACCTCAGTTGCTTTAGCAGCTTAAAAAGCTTTTAAGGCACTTTATTCTGCCACACGTTCCGTTTATAAGTGTAGCAGAGTGAAGATCTAACTTTTAAGATCTTTTTTAATTTCTGCCTCTGTTGTTTGTCAGATGTCAGTTTCCACTGCCAATTCATAATCGGAGAGAAAATGTTAACAGTGTTTGGGTGTCCTTAACAAGATTTTGTTAAACACCTGTAAATACTGTTAAGATTGGGTTGCGCTTAACAAGGTTTATCTTTCCCCCAGTTCTAGAACATAAGTATGGCACTCCATTCAGTACAAGTAAATTACCAGTACTTAAACAAACACCAGTTATAGTGTTGTGAAAAATCAGGAATTACAACTTTAAAAAAGGATAAAAAAGATAGTGTAGTGCTGATAATACTTAGAGCTGTTTACTGATTTGCATGCTAGATTTTATGTCTTGTTTCACTTTTATGAAAATGGATGACTTTTTGCTTTATTTATAATTAGCCATCCAGCATGGAGCTTTAAGAATGTAACTAGAGTCAAATACTTTCTGTTTACATGTTTAATATTTTTATAAAGAATTTATTGTTGGTATTGTATAATTTATTTCACGGCATGCTAAAAGCAAATATCTACTTCTTCATTTAATATGAACAGTTTATAACTATAAACAAGAGATCACCTACTTTCATAGGTTCATAGGTTCATAGGTAGGTACTAGGCTATTGGCCCTAGGTCCTATATAAGCCTAGTCAAAAGGTACCCTGTCTTTCGCCACCCAAGAAAATTATTTTCCTGTGCCACTGTCGAGCAGAGCCGCAGAAGTGATCTCCGGGGTGAATTTCCTATCTACAACTCAATCATCAAGATTTTTCTTGAAGAGTGCTAATGAGGAGCTTTGTTTGATATAGATAGGTAGTTTGTTCCAGAGTATGGGAAGTCTCTGGGACAGGAATCTATCCCTCCGGCATGTTCTGTTTACTGTGGTGACAAGGTTTAGGTCCCTAGAGCATGTAGCTCATAGAGATTGGGATTTCTTTAAGTGGAGTATATCTAAAAGCTCTGGGTTTGACATAGCTTTGTGTGTTAGGCAGAGATCGCCTCTGAGTATGCGATATGCGATGGAGTAAAGCTGCAGTTTTTTTAGACGGTCTGCGTAGGGCATCTGTTTGAGGCCGGTAATCCTCTTTGTGAGGTATTTCTGTGGCCTTTCCAGTTGTTGTAGATGTCTTGTAAGACATACCAAAAGGGGCATTGTACTCTATAATGGGTCTAATGAGTGACGAGTAGAGGGGAACAATGACCTCTTTTTTCCTGGATGAGAAACCTTTTGTGATGAGGTGTGCCACATAGAAAGATTTCCTGACTACTGTGGCGATGTGATTATCAAAGGAGAGACTACTGTCCACCTGTGTCCCAAGGTCTCTTATCACACTTTCGGTGTTAAGTAGACTACTGCCTATGTGGTAGTTCATGGGTACAGAGATTTTACCAAAAGGGGTGACGATGCACTTTTTGGCATTGAGCTTGAGGCCATGGCTTTGACACCAGGCATCTGTCTCAGTGAGGCCCTTTTGTAGGATGTCCACATCTTTTGGAGTTTTGATTATGGCTCTTAGTTAGCCAAAGACCTTCTGTGCTAGCCTGTACTTCAGAGAAGTAGATACCAAACAGGAGAGGACCCAGGACTGAACCCTGTGGTACTCTACTTGTCATTGGTCTGAAGTTGGATTTGGAGTCTGCTACTTTCACAGTGTGAATTCTGTCAGTGAGCCAGTTGGCAACCCATCTTGTGACATAGGGATTTATACCTAATTTAGTGAGTTTATCTATAATTCCAGAGAGGGGGATGGTATTGAAAGCCTTGGTGAGATCTAGATAGGCTGTGTGAACCACCTTACCCTCATCTATGGATTTGGTGACTGCTTCAAAGAAGTCTATCAGGTTTAGGAGACATGATCTGCCTTTTAAAAACCTGAACTGGGTGGGTTCCTGAGTTTGGAGATTACCAATGTCATTGTTTATAAGTTCCATAATGATACGTTCCATAGCCTTGCAGACCAGGCTCATTAGGCTAATGCGGCAGTAGTTTCCAGGGTCTGTGGTGGCTCCCCCTTTATGGAGTAGGATAACCGTCGCTGTGCGCCATTCAGTGGGCACATAGCCTGAGGTGAGGCTATGATTGAACATGGTACTTAGGTGTGGTGCCATTTCATTTTGTAGTTCATGTAGAACACAGCCTGGGATGTTGTCAGGTCCCATGGATGCTGTGTTCTTGGCTTTGGATAGTGTGTTTTTTACCTGTGCAGCCGTGATTACAGGAACTTTGCATTCTTCTGGTATAGCGATAGGCCCTTTAGGGGATGACAGGGGGGTAACGTTAGCACTGAACCTATCTGCCAGGATGTTGGCAATATCAGTTGGTTCTGTATATTTAGTGCCATTGTGCTGTAACTCAGAGCAGATCTGAGTGTTGCCATTGAGATTCTTGACATAGCTATAGGATGCTTTGTGGTTGTCTTTAGAGTCAGTATCGATTTTGTTTTCGTAACTAGCTTTGGAGGATTTTATGAGGGATCTCAGCTTCTTACTGAGGCTGACCAGCGAGTTTCTCCAATCATGGGATTTTACTCTTTTTTGCAATAGTTTCTTTCTTCTGTTGTAGAGTTTGTTTATATCAGGGTGGTCACCAGATTGGCTTCCTTTTTTTGGAGGATAGCATCTTGGTTCTGTTAGGGATTGCACAATCCATGCACTCGTGTAAGTGTTTATAAAGTGCATTTGTGTAGGATTCAGCAGTCATACCTCTATTGTCCGTCAGCATGGGTGTCGTGAAGTTTGCCACTTCTGTCTTAAGAAGCGTGAAGTTGGCTTTGGAGAAATTTTTTACTGTGGTTTCCCTTATAGGGGGTGGGGGAGGGATGGATGTCTATGGTGATTAGCTTGTGGTCAGATCTGACCAACGAGGAATTGACCTCTGGTGTGGAGCGTCGGTTGCCCATGTTGGTAATAACCAGGTCTAGGATATTGCTGCCCATAGTGGGGGTGTGGATAATTTGATCCAAGGCATTGGAATTTATGAATTCCAGAAAACGTTGAGCACAAGAGTTGGTACATGAGTAGTTTTCCCAGTTAATGGCGGGGTAGTTGAAATCGCCCATTATTAGGGTGTTAGGTTGTACCCCAATATTTTCCAGTGTATCAAGAAATGAGGAGTGGGAATCCTGGGGCATGGTGGGGGATCTGTAGCAAGCTACAATTTGGATTGCGGTCTTGCCCAGAGTTAGTTGCACTTGGATAATCTTGGATGCATTATGCTGAGCAACTAGCCTGGAGGTGTGGATATCCTTAATGAATATGGACACGCCTCCACCTTTAGTGTTTTGGTCCAGGTTAGGTGGCCGAAAGGTGTGGTATGAATTCTAGCCTGGTAATGCAGGGGTACTCTCTGGAGCCTTGAACCAGGTCTCTGTCACTGCACAGATGTCGATGTTTTCCATTTTAAGGAGTGCCTCGAGTGAGTGCATTTTGAGGTTTAGACTTCTAGCATTAAGTAGCAATACCCTCAGATTCTTCTTGCTTGTACCTGTTACAGTAGTGAATTTGTCATTGGAACCTTGCCTAAAAAAGGCACTATAGGGATGGCTAGAACCTTAGCCAGTATCCGGAATCCCAGGGGCGACAGGTGCAGGCCATCTCTGGCAAAGCATCGTGGTTTGTCGATCATGTCATCCCAGGCAGACAGATACTGGATCCCATTAGAATGACCTATTCTGTTTTAAGTAAACATAAATGTTTACTACAGAAAACTTATTTCTTCATACTCCACCAGGATTATGTCTTCCACCCCTTTTTATATAAATAAGCTGTCCAGGTGTCAAGTTTAGAAGAGGGATATACTTTTAACAGGAGTGTTAGTATGAAAACTGTGATGCAACCAGAGACATTCTGCTGCTCTCACAAAAGTATTTCTATGACTCTCTTTCTCCAAACACTGAGGAGTTAAGTCCCTATACTTTTTGTAAATTATTTCATCCTTAGATTCTGTGACAAACTTGGGATATAAGCTGCCACGAAGGAAGGGATGTCTCTTGTGTTACTCTGCAAGCCCCTCTACTGTTAGACAAGGTTACATGTGAAAGTTAGCTATAGCTGTGTCAGTGTTTAACACTGAAATCAGAGGTGAGTGGCAGGTGTACGTACACATTGCAAAATTAGCCTCAAGGTGCATACAGAATCTATAAGGTGTGGATACACAAGAGCTAAGTTTAAAACATAACAGCACAGTGACTTCTGCAGCAGTTAACCATTAAAAGAGACCTACTATGATCTCACTACAGTCACGCAGCACTTTGCAGGTTGAAAAATGTAAATGGAACAACATCCATACGCTAAGATCAGAACATGTATGGAAATCCATGGTGTTCAAGTGGAATAACATGATATTTTCAGCCAGATATACAATTCATGTGAATGTGTACTAAAAATTATGTGATTGCTTAAAGCTGTCTGGGAAAAATAAACTATGACAACAAACACAACTGTAAAAGAATGCCTCGCAGAACATGCAATTATCATGTACATTGAGATTACATGAATATAAGGTCAAGGGAACAAAACTTATGTTCAAAGTGTCAGCCTTGCAGATAAAAATGAGAACCAAGCTCTGCACTGAAGTTCAATAAAAATGCTAAAATAAATAGTGCTGCTCCAAAAATGGAAGATAATCAACAAACATTCTCAGGACAGTGAAAACTAATGCGCCAACAGTTGATTCTGTATCCCAGTGGAAACACCTGACCATTATCTAGAAGAACCAGGATCGGTATTTGTAAACATCCAGTAAAAGGGGGTGAAAATGATGGGAACACTCTAACCCAGCCATCCTAGAGGGAGGCTTCTGCTTCATTGATGATGGTCAATAGAAGGTGAGTGTCACAGCAGGTAATGTGAAGGGTCACACTATGGGCATGCACACCCAAGAAGCATCATGTTTGGATGCTGCATGTAGCATTGTACATGCAGCATCATGTTTATATGTTACATGCAGAATTAGGCACATGTGAGAAACATGCATACATCGGTGTGCTGGTAATGTCAAGCATGATTGTCAGACTGGCATGGGGAACTGGGGGTTGGGCCAGCAAAAAAAGTTTTACTTGTTACTGGATGATAACCTCTTCTAATGGCTGAAGTCATCTGTAAGATGGACAGCTAATGGTTGGCAGTTTTGGGAGACAAGGCACATAAAAACACCATCGGTCTGTACTACCAGCAGGTACCCATAAAATACACTAGCAGGCTGTTGTACTATTGGTAAATATCCATCCTGCACCTGCACAAAAATTGCTAAAATATCCATTCATTCATTTTCCTGGCTGCTTGCCCTGCTGAGAGCTGCAGTGGTTGTATGTAGAGCAGGGCAGATATCCTCATCCAAAATAACTGTCCACAGCTTATCCTGTGTGATCCTCAATCACTCTCAGCTAAGATGATACATTTAGTCTCTCCATCTCTCTAGCATGTTGTCATTCTACCCTCTGGGCCCTTCTGCCAGTATGGCACGTCTTGTGCACTGTCACAGGAAGCAGTTAGTGATCATCCTTAGTAGGTGTCCAAAACCAAGTCAGCTGACTTCTTTCCACTTGAATGATCAGTGGATGTTCTCCGAGCTTCTCCTGGACTGAGAAGCTCTCCACCCTGTCAAGAAAACTAAAATGGCAAAGGCATATTGTAATTGAGCACTTTGTCCAACTGACAGCCCTCCCTTAAATGCTATATTCAGGTACAGCACTGCCAGTAAGGTTGCTGCATTCACCCACCATTAGTCTAACAATACTCTCTATCACTGCTTATCAGCAAGACCCTAAGATGCTTAAACTCTACAAAACTGCAGTTAGAAAGACAGAGTTTGAGTAAATTCAACTTGGATGAATTATCCAAAATTTATAGTGGCTCAACAGGTAGTACACTTGCCTTTGGTGTTAGTAGACCAGAAGGTAGAGGGTTCTATTCCCACTCCAGGTGCTTGCATTAATCTTTGCATTGCTGATACTGCAGTTCATCATTTTTGGATGTAGCTCTCCTGAGTCTGCCATCCTTCAGGGGAGACACTAAACCAAACTCCTTTCTGTTTGTGTTCATTGTAGCTCAGGTGGATGTAAAAGACGCCATAAGTCTTACCAAAAGAGTAAGGAAAGTTCTCTGGTTTCTTGGTCAAATTTCCCTTAATAGCACAAATTTCATCTGAGGTCACACTGAGACGCTAATAGCCTAGTTGATATTAACCTGGTGAACAGAGGATATGTGTGTGTGTGTGTGTGTGTGTGTGTGTGTGTGTGTGTGTGTGTGTGTGCGCGCGTGTGTGCATGTGTGCGTGTGTGTGTGTGTGTGTGTGCGCGTGCACTCATGCGTGCATGTGTGTGTGTGTGTGTGTGTGTGTGTGTGTGTGTGTGTGTGTGTGCGCGCGTGTGTGCATGTGTGTGTGTGTGTGTGTTTTTGTGTGTGTGTGTGTGTGTGTGTGTGTGTGTGTGTGTGTGTATCTTTGTATACACATATATATATTCTTTCACTGAATATGAGTAATGCAAGTTTCCATTGAAGTACATTTATTTAGTCCTTGCAGGTCATCAATGAAGAGCATTTTACTGGAGTTTAATAGTGAAGTGAAAGGCCATGTTACGTTTACTTACACTGTTAAGGTTTGGTACAGTGTGCTATTTTCCCAAGATTAGTAAACAATGGGATGAGAATTTGATCCCTTCCCCCACTCTAGTGCATTGTCAGGGCTGTTATATTTAAGGTTATAGGCGAGTGCAGGAGGGCTTGACCCCCTTCCCCAGCAGAATGATATTTTTTTTCTGTATTTTAACTTGATTTTTGTAAATGCAGTGGGTTTTGTAGAACTCTTTCATTTTGAAGGTTTGGGTTTAATGAATTCAGTTCAAGAATGAAGTTACCATCAATGAACTTTCACAGATTAAATATACGTGTGTGTGTGTGTGTGTGTGTGTGTGTGTGTGTGTGTGTGTGTGTGTGTGTGTGTGTGTGTGTGTGTGTGTGTGAGACTGTTATCTCTGGTATTCATTATACATTATGTCAGTGTGCTTTGCTTCTGATGTGTGCATTACTGGAGTCCTTACTGAAATAAAATAACTTTTATTAACAAATTAAATGCAGTAACTCACTTTAGGCAAATTTTTCAAGAAGACAAATTTTAGTGCAGCACTTGCTAGGACTAGAGTAAAGGAAATAAAAATAGTTAACTTCCTCCGAGCCCATAATTACATTACATGGAGACCTTAATGATTCAGTACTGAAGTAAATGACATCCCCTGGTATTATTTCTTCTAAGGCTGTGAATCACTCATATTCTTACATTATACATAATTTTTCTTCTTTTTAAAGATAGAGATATTAGGAAAAAGAGGTATTTCTAATATAAATAAGATATGATTACCATATTTTTGAAAAACAAAGACTAAGAATACATTAATCCAAAAGCAAGACTAGTGTGAGACTCAAGGGAAACACAGTAACTTTGTAATAAATATGTTGCAAAAACAGTAAATTGTCTGAATTAGGAATAAAAACATGTGTGTATCTCCTTATTCAACCAGATAAAAGAATGTAAAAAACAATGCAATACACAGCAAAGAAATGTGGGAAGAGGACAGCAGGAAACGAGGATATGTAATAAGGTATCTAAACTTAGTTTAATAAGGCAGGACAATCAAACAAATTATGAAGTTAAAGCTAAAATCTGACAAAATCAAGATATATAATTCTATTTAAACAAGTACAGGATTAATTGTAATTAGCAATTGTATAAATACCATCTGGCTTTCATCATGTTTCAGAATAATGTTTATAGCAATAACACCTTCCTTTTCATAATAACTGAAGGAGGTAGTTAAATTGAGACAAAACTCTAAGTTCTCTTAAAAAAATAAACAATAAGGTTATAACCAATTATAATTTAGTGAATTCATTATTTTGGATAGCTTGGGTGGCCATGGTGGTGCAGCGGTTAGCATTGCCACCTCATAGCAAGAGGTTCTCTGGTTCGATTCTCGGGTGGGGTGCCTTCTGTGCAGAGTCTGCATGTCCTCCCTGTGGTCGTGTGGGTTTCCTCCAGGTGCTCTGGTTTCCTTCCACATCTGAAAGACATGCTGCAGGTGGATTGGACACTCTAAATTGGACCTAGGCATGAGTCCATGTGTGTGTCTTCTGTGGAAGGTTGGGTGCCGAGCTGGCAACCTGACACCATAAAACTCCATTGCCACTCATGAGTGGACAAGGTGATCTGCTAGGGCAACCCCTAACTGGGAAAAGACAAAGAAGATTGTTTTGGATAGTTTATAAATGAATTTGTCTCTGATTACCAAAATAGTTATTTATACTACTTTGCAGGACATTTTCATGCTCTAATCAGTTTTAGCTGCATATTGATTGGTTTGTCAGAATTATTTAAAGGAGAAAAACTGAATGCTTATGCACTTGTTTTATGACTTACTAATAGGTGTTGCTATAAATAACACCATGCATCATAAAATATATACTGTAATAAATCTTTGCATAGGCAGTGGCACACTGAGAGAGACACACACGGGTATAGATTTATAAGCTGCTGATATGGATGAAGTGGTCCTGCAACTAGTAGTGTTATCTGAAGCACCCCATATTAGGATATGGGTTGGCACTGCTTCCAAAGTCCTACAGCTAACATATGGACCCCTGTAACCATCTATTCCCTGTATAAACTATAGAAGACAAATCACAGAGAAGACTCAAATCCATTATAAAAGTGAAGCATATAGGCAGCCACATCTCATGTAACAGGATGGCTATGTTTTAAGGCATACTATGAAGTCTATACCACCAACTCTATATGATGCCCTCACCGAGAAAACTGTATGGTAACCCACACGTCTTCTCATAAAACTTGATAACAATGCTGTGTTAGATTATATATGTTCACTGATTCATATCTTATCCTTGACACACCATAGTTTATGTATCTTATATCTCATTGCACGTAGATTCAACATGATTCAGAAAATGTTAACATTTTATTCATTGGTTAACCAGGTAAACCCACTGAGCATAAATGTCCTTCTTCAGGGGCAACCCAAGGACAACTGTCTGTTTAATTGACTTGCACTGAATCACACAGTAGGCAAGTTAGAGATTTTATGGCCTTATCTAGTATTGTCACTTTTCATTAAGATGGCCAGAGTACCCTGATATTAAACCACAGGACATATAATGGGCAGCTGCTGAAAGACATAGATAATGACACAGAGATAGAGTCTACAGAAAAAAATTGCACATTTGCAGGAATCATCATCATCATCATCATCATCATCATCTTCTTTCGACTGTTCCCGTTAGGGGTCGCCACAGTGGATCATCTGTTTCCATTTCTTCCTGTCCTCTGCATCTTGCTCTGTCACACCAACCACCTGCATGTCCTCTCTCACCACATCCATAAACCTTATCTTAGGCCTTCCTCTTTTCCTGTTACCTGGTAGCTTCATCCTTAGCATCTTTTTGCCAATATACTCAGCATCCCTCCTCAGCACATGTCCAAACCAACATAATCTTGCCTCTCTGGCTTTATCTCCAAACCTTCCAACATGGGCTGACCCTCTAATATACTTATTCCTAATCCTGTCCACCCTCGCCACACCCAGTGCAAATCTTAACATCTTTAACTCTGCCACATCCAGCTCTAACTCCTGCCTTTTTGTCAATGCTACTGTCTCCAACCTATATAACATAGGAATCATACTCTTAGAAAAAAGGATGTGATGTTGTAAACTGAGTCTTTTGTATGAAACTTGAGGGTAAGTTTTAACATTGAATCTAAACACGAATCCAGAAGTATTCAGAACTGCACAGAATGAGGCCTTTTCTTAAATTAAAGTCAAAATATGTAAAAGACAAAAAATGAGGTTTCACGTTAGAACTAGCAGATTCAGGTCTTGCATTTTACCAGTAAGAAGTCTGCTGCAGCAGAGACACCACAACTCTAGCTACATGTAGAACTGTACCCTTATGCTCAGTGTAGACATTCAGTTTGATAGAAACAGTACTGGTGCGAGTAGATTTTAACTGTTTGCTATAGCAAAGAAACTCCAATCAGAAACCTACATGGGATTATAAAAATCCATATTGTTCCTTTTTAGAACTCTTGATTAACGCATTCTGAGTGTAAAAGAGCAACATCATACAAGGATCTCTAGGAGAAAAGTTTATAGCAATGGCAATCTCCCTTTAGTTCTCTAGAAGTGTTTTTCTATTTATCCTGAATATACTCAATCCTGAGCAACAGATGTGGAATATCTGAAACTGTTTTCTTAATTCTTAAGCAAGAATCAAACATGAGATGTAACGGATGATCCCACTTTCCAAAGCCATATCGTTTCTATGCATATTCAGTAATATTTGCATCTAGTACTATTTTTCAGCATACTACAAAACATGTAATTGATCGCTGGATATATTTATAATATGAATGAGATCAGAATATTATCATTATTATAATTTACTTTTGATCAGGTTAGTCCCACTGGGCTTGTGGTCTGTTTTTGGAGGAGACTCTAAGTGGTATTTATACAGTTGAGAGAATTTGGCCACAATACCAGAGAGATTCATGTTTTCCTTCTTCTGACAAGCACCACTGTATCTTTAACATCCACATAAGTTATTACCAACTCCAGAAGAAGAGAACTTTATCAAGTATAACATCTCAAGGGTATAACATCCCTTTATGCTGTACTGCAATATAAGTACTGAAACATTAATCTAAGCACCTGGTGTTGGATGAAAACCCATAGTCTTTTATCTTCAGTGGATCAAAAATGTGAAACCTACTGAGTCCCTGACACTGTTAAATAAATCTTAGCACAACTACCAGGGCATCTGGTTGACGTTTTGTAACTAACAGGAACAGATCAAAACAGCATAGTAACTGAAAAACTGCATTTTAGAAGACAGCATTTGATTTTGATTGGTTTGACATACAAATATTATTACATTTGCTCATCTATACACCTTCTTTCTTAATTTTTCAAGCATCAAATAGTATAAAGCAGGAACTGATGAGACTTTTGGTTAAGATGGAAACTAATTTGATTGTCTGCCTATGAGCTCTGCTTTCCCTGCTCTGTCAACTGTGCTAAAAGTTGCAGTAGCGTGCTTTCTTTCTTTAATATGTAATCTCAGAGTAGTTGTTAAGGCACCCCAGGTAGACTTCTGACAAAAAAAAGAGGTCAGTGGTTTAAGATAAATATAATCTGTCCAGAAAGAAGGGGCCATGTGCAATGTCTTCAGGAGCTACAGTGGCTTCTTCATTCTACAACCTCCCTCAATGTTCTGGGACTTAACTGATATAGAGGGAGCCAAGAGTTAACATTTTGCTAAATAATGACTAAACTGTAAAGGGTCTTAATAACCTTGAGTAATTACATTGTAAGGATGGAAGAAAAGGTACAGAACTCAAAGATGTGTTAACCAAACACCCAGACATTCTCAAAGAAGTGGAATCCAAGGTAAGTGGGGTTCCCATTTTATGTCTGAGACAACAGTTCAAGTCCTAAAACAGCAAGAATGTCAGTGCAGCTGTGGGAAATAAGTCTAAAATGTATGTAACTGTGAGCTTTCCCCTACTCGGAGGGACACAAGTCTTAGAGTTAGGATGTATGTAACTTGGAGAATCCCTCTACTCAGAGGGACACAAGTCTTACAGTTAGGATGTATACGTACTGAAGTGGGTGTGTTTTTCACTTAGTTTACTGGACTGTCTTGATATTCATACAGGACAGCAGATAAATGACAAGAAGCAACATATGGAAATTGCAGAGGCTTGGGTGGAAATATTGAAGGCTAAGCAGATAGACTTCAAGCATAGAGGACATTTGAAAACATTTCACTTGAATTCCCAAAAGAGGGTACAAACTGCCTGGCATTCATGAGGGAGAAAGTAGATGAAATGGCTGTTGAGAAGGTTAAGGCAGAACAAGTCCACAGAATTCTTATACAATAGCACCTTCATTCCTGGATGCCTAACCTATTTTAATAAGGCTGGTGAGTTTTGAGCTTAGGGGTTAAATTCTGACAAAACTTTGGGCTCCTGGACATAATATTAAGATGAGAGACAGTCCTATTCTGTGTTAACATGATTACTCCTGCAGCTTAGTCAATGACAGAAAACTTTCAGCCTACAGTTCCATTGTACAGAGAGAGACATCAATCTAAGCCCACTCAACTGAAAAACATCCTAGTTCTTTGGGGGCTAAGAGTATAGAAAGATTGCAGAGCTATTCCCATTACTTTGTAGCTGGATGATGGAGAACCTGCAGTGAGCCAAGTGAAGAGAATGTGAGTGGTAATTTGCCATGTGTGCAGAGGCTGACTATAGTACATGAAAGTGATGGTGACTACCAGTAACACTTCAGCCAGTGAGATTTGTAACGCAGCTCTTGCAGGAGGATGTTTGTAGACTGCCTTTTCAGTTTTATTGTTTGAATATACAGATGGTTACTGCTTGGGAAATTAAAATTGTGTATGAACTTACTATAAGCATAGATACTCAAGTGGACTGCTGTTGCAGTAGTCTACACTACTGGGACTTCAGCCAAAAAAGGCCCAAGTTCCAATTTAACTTCAGAGCTCAGTGTTGTTCTCCTCCAATCTAGGTGGGCATCCAGCCCTTAAGAATGTCAGAACATTTCTTGTATAAAGCTGGCATCTGTCTACACTTTTCTACATCTTTCTTCTCCATCCAAACAGGGATACATGTGAATACTCCCTGGATCAAACACTGAGATGGCCAAACACTCTAAGAAGATACAATAGGGGAAGAGGTGAATACTTATAGATACAGTTCCCCATCCCAGCTCAGGATGCCTGAGAAGAATGTCAGAAATTCACTCAGGACCTGTTTAATGCCTTAATGGCTCTAAAGCCTCCCTGTTTTGAAAAAATAATTTCCATGTATTGTACATTACCTCAAAGAACAATTAATCAGATACAGTAACTATTGTCATTCACAACAAAAAGTTCACTATCAAGAATGATTACTGAGATTTAACCTAAATAATGTTGTTATTAGGGAGGCATAAAATTTAGCATTGCTGTCTCATAATGTCTTTTGTGTGCTTTGTATGTGCTCATCATGTGTCTGCATGGGTTTTGGCTGAGTTCTCTGGTTTCTGCCAACCTCTCAAAGATGTACCATAAATGAACTCATAATCCTCCAAATTGCTCTTAGGTATGCACATGTTATTTACCACGGTAAACAAACTAAAATAAATAAAAAATATTTATGAGTAAATGGGTGTTCATCTTGCAATGGACTGACATCCCCCAGGATCAGTTTCTCTGTCTTTCACACACACTGATAGTAAAGGTAATTTTTTTCTCCCTGGTCTTAAATTGCATAAAGTGAATAATCAAATAATGAATGCAATTTTCTTTTAATCAAAGCCCACTACCAAGAATTACAATTTGTCCTTTGTTTTACATATGCCTTTTTCACTGACTATGAATTTTAATTGGCATAAAGATTTTACAGGTATGGATACAGCAAATATTATTCATAAATGAATATTTAGTGTTTTTCTGGATACCTCAAGATCTGGTGACAGCACAGTGAAAGTAATAGATCCAGAGACAGCACAGTAAAAAGTACCACAAAAAAAGAGTCATTTTGCAGTTTTACATTTTAGTTGCAAATGTATTCATATACACATGGATTTATTAAGATCCTACTCATGCTTGGTCAATTAATTTAACTCTAAATTAACAAAACAAGTCTTCAAAAAGTATGTACCAAAATTATGTATTCATGGAAAAACACAAAATTCATTAATGATGTTAAAGTATATAAAAAAAGAAAACACTTTCTCTTGGTCTTTTTCTATTTTGATCTTGATAAAGACCCTGATAGCACTTTTCAAAGATGTTCACAATTTCTGAAGAATCGGCTACCAGCTGGTCTAAATAATTTACACCATTTAATTATTCTTTAAATAGTTTTACACATAAGATATCTGAAAATATCCTTCCAAAACAGCATCAAGTGGCTTGTCTGAAAGACTGGACAATATTTGCTTTCCTAATCACCACATCATGTTTTCTTTAGTGTGATTTGTGTACTATTTTTTCAGATTAATGTATTTTTCATAATTTATTTTCATTAATTTTTTTCATCTGTTATAGACTGCTCATTTAATAAATGTGATAAACATTCAAGTTTTGTAAATCTGAATTGATAATCATTACAAATAGGCATTATATAAAACTCTTAGTTCTCCATTTTTGGAAACATAATCCATCATTTTTTTATTTAAGTATCAAAATGCAATTATTCTGATTTCAGTGTCATCAAGAAACCCCATAAATTAAATTTTTTGATAATTTTAAAATTTGAATTGATATTGTGGTCTTTTTCAGAAATAGAGAATGCAATGAATTACTCAAGCAACAGCAGATAAAAGTGAGGATTTGATGACGATATCAGAATACCTCTTGTAAGCTAATGGGTTACAAAAATAATAATTCCTGGATTATTTCTTGGGCTTTGTGGCTAAGTGTGTGAATCCCTCCATTGTACAAAAATGCATTACTTTTAAAGCAGTGTCTCTGTTTCTACTACAAACACTTGAAACCCAATCACTTGAAAAACACTGTCTGAAAAGCAGAAGCATCTTGTAAATCATTCGGTTGGTTGCTCAAACTTGGATATAAGTTCAGGTAAGCAGCTAATTCATCTTACTTAAACACACTACTCAGGATTGAGCAAGGTAAGTGCAGCAACCATGGGGAGGGAATGGATGGGGATTTAGGATTAGGGAGGGGGCAGTTTTAAGGTTAGGTACTAGGAGGGTAATTGCCAGGTTATAATTAATGTAAGAAGGTCAGTAGAAAGTAATTTAAGTGAGTAAGAATGTCAATAGGAAGTAATTTAAGTGAGTAAGAAGGTCAGTAGGAAGTAGTTTAACTGACTGCATTTTGTTTTCATTCTGCTTAATTTTTGCTTACACTACTTTTCAAAATTTGCAAACACATTATTTATTCCTGTTTGGATTTACACAGTTAAGTATAGATTAAAATGAAAAACAAATGTGATTTGTTGAAATGATCTTATTCTAATAAAGAAAAGAAAAGACAGAAGGAAGAAAAATGACGTGCTCACCCAGGAAAAAACTATAAACTCTAAATGAACACATAAAAATAGGGACCCAATTAACAATGATGAAACTTTCATTCACCCAATATTAATCCTGATACAGGAAAGGAAATAACTTAACTATTTATTCACTAAATTAAGACTGTGATTGTGAATATCATAACAGATGGCAATGCAGTTAACAAAGATCATGTTGATAAAAGTACATTTTTTTCTTAGCTAAAGATTAACTCAAAAAATTCAACTTCAAATTCTAGAAACAAGTGAACACAATTTTAAATGTTCTATTAACTACATAGACTCCATTAAGCTTAGGAGTTTTGGGGAGTCCTGGGCTGATATTTAAAGCATTTAAAGAAAAGTCTCAGATAACAGGGAAATCATCAGATTTTTATTGATCATGGAATGCCTACAATTTGCAGCAAATTCAGCCTATCTGACATCAGGTGTTAATATTAACTGCCAAAATCACTCCCTACAAGAGCATACATCCATATGAAAAAGGCAGTGAAATGTCCCCTTCCCCTTTGTTGGGGTTGGGAGGGTGGCCTAATGGTTAAGGTGTTTGCCTTACAAACACAAGGTGCAGGGTTTGACTATTACAAGGGATAATTGGTTAGGCTTAAAATGGCTTGCAAGGGCAGTTACCTTAGTACTAATCTATAATCTATTGGAGAAAAGAAAGGCAGCAAGTCAAAACATTCATATAGATTTCTGCAAAAAAGATGCTAATCTCCTTTAATAAACTCATATGAAGTTTCATGATTTTTTAAAATTTAAACATCTTTACTGTCTTTTAGTTGACTGTGATTATTCAACATTATCATAAAGCTGAGCAACAACTCAATACATCTTCTTCAATGACACTGGATGGGTCCCTATTATTTCATCAAAGAATCAGATAATTAAATGGCATTTTGGATGGTATTTTCATGAACATGCCATTTGTCAAACTGTTCTGACTTGAGGTCACATTAAAGTGGGGATTTGGAAATTTGCTCTTTCCACACTGTGTTGGTAAATATAATTAGCAGGGGGTGTGGAGAGGTTTGATGAATGGCATTTCTGATTAAATGCCATTCGATGATCCAGTTCTTTGATGTAATAATTGCAATGCACATAATCTCTAATCCCTTGTCTTGACATCTGACTAATGGACAGATACTATGGTGCTTCTCTCCCTACAATCATCCACTACCAGGCCGTCAACTTTAAACTCATATGCTTACTTATATTAAGAACTGCACAGTATAACAATATTAAAATATATCATTATTTAGTCAATTTATATGTGACCATACTGACTTTAATGAGTTGGATACGTTTTAAATATTCCCATTTTCAATTACAGACCATATTTGTTTTCATAATCAATACAGATCCCTCTAGAATAGGACTCTCATAAACTGTGATTTTATATATTTTTTAATACTTTAAATTCTCTGGCCACTTCTTCCATTATCATCAAACCCCTCACCCCAAAGTGGCCTATTCATTCCTCTGCACTGTTGGCATGGGAGTGAAAGAGAACTAAGAGTACACGTGCTATCCTGTGGAGTTTGAACACTGGACACTTCTAATACCCCTTCAACTGTCTGATAGCAAGCATTTTGAAATGTGTGACACTGCGTTGAAGTCAATGCACATTTCAAAGTAGTCATCACATATGGGAAACATGACAACATTCTTTTCTTACACTTCAACTTTTGAGTTGATTTGTGCTAGGATGTAGTATGGAGCATATTTTTATATGGCACTTTATTTGGACCCCACCCAGTTTGGGTTCATGAAGGGCTGATCATGTCTCCTGAACCTGATTGACTTCTTCGAATCAGTCTCCAGAGCCGTGGATGAGGGTAAGGCAGTCCACACAGCCTATATGGACCTTGCCAAGGCCTTTGACACAATCCCCCACTCTGGAATCATAGATAAACTTACTAAGCTGGGCATTAATCCCTACGTCACTCGATGGGTTGCCAACTGGTTTACTGACAGAACCCACACTAAAAGTAGCTGACTCCAAATCCAGCTCCAGACAAGTGACAGATGGAGTACCTCAGGGTTCAGTCCTGGGACCACTTTTGTTTGGCATCTACTTCTCTGAAGTACAGGCCAACGCTAAGGGACTCTGGCTAACAAAGTTCACAGATGACTGCAAACTGGAGCCATTATTGAATCCCCAAATGATGTGGATACTCTACAAAAGGGCCTTACAGAAACAGATGCTTGCTGCCAGAGCCATAGGCTCAAGCTCAATGCCAAGAAATGTATAGTTATCCCCTTTGGGGAAAAAACATGTACCCATAAATTACCACATAGGTGGCAGTACACTAAACACCAAAAGTGTTTTAAGAGACTTAGGGACACAGGCAGACAGTGGTCTCACCTTCAATAACCACATCACCACAACAGTCAGGAAATCCTTATATGTGGCACACCTCATCACTAAGGGCTTTTCTTCCAGAAAAAAGGAGGTCATTGTCCCACTGTACTCATACCTCATTAGACCCATTATAGAATACAATGCCCCATTTGGTATGTACCTCTCAAGACATCTGCAACAACTGGAAAGGCCACAGAAAAACCTCACTAAAAGAATCCCAGGCCTAAAGCAGATGCCCTATGCTGACCGCCTTAAAAAACTCCAGCTATACTCTGTCGCATAGTCTACTCAGAGGTGATCTCTGCTTAATATACTAGACCATGTCAAACCCAGAGCTGTTGGACATGCTACACTTAAAGAAATCCCAATCCCTCAGAGCCACACGCTCCAGGGATCTAAACCTTGTCATCACAATAAACAAAACATGATGGAGGGAAAGGTTCCTGACCCAGGGACTCCGCAGACTCTGGAATAGACTGCCCATACATGTCAAGCAGAGCGCCTCCTTGGCCCTCTTCAAAAGGAACCTTGATGATTGGATGGGAGAAAGGAAATTCACCTCGGTGATCACGTCAGTCACCCTGCTAGACAGAGGTCCAGGGAAGTAAATAGTGTGGGAAGAAATAGCCAGGGAATTGTTATGGCTAGGCTTGTATAGGCCCTAGGGCCGATAGCCTAGTACCAACCTATGAACCTATGAACTTCATTGGTAGGATGTTACCAACTCTTTCTCCTCCCTTGCTGGGAAAGATGATTTCATTGCCTTCCTTTCTCCCTTTCTGGCTAGTTCTTCTACTACTTAGAATCACATTTGAATCCAGGTTAGTTTGAGCATGGTGAGATCAAAGTCCTCTCTGACACAGAGTTTGACATTTCTGGGGATAAGGCCTTACCATCAAAGCACAGACATGAAGCATCCAATAGGGAGTCATGCACATTAAGAAATGAGCTATGAACTTACTTATCTACTGCTACTGTGAACATTCTGCATTTAGGAAAATCAACACCTAGAATTATGTATCATTTAAAGCTGCTGATTTCTGGACTACATAAAACATCAGTGGCTGACACAGATTAAGGAAATGTCTTTGAGATTTTCAACATATAGTATTGTGTGGTATAGACTGTTTAGCAACTGTGGGTGTTGCATCTCAAAAATCTATTAGGACAGAGGTGTGGTACAATACACGTGCAACCTCCCAGACGCAGGCAGCAAAAGGATGATTTAATATAAATGTTATGAGGGTCATTATTCAGTCAATTTAAATCCTATGAGACTGCTCCTCATGCAGTCACTCTGTGAAAAAAATATTGAAACACAGGCCGATCTATTAGGTTTGGAAGTGTGGGCCCCTGAATCCTACAGATTATGTAACTTCCTTAAAAGTTACTTTCTCTTAAGACACGTGCAAGCATGTTGCAATTTATTAGATAACCACAGATGTATAACCAATATCAAAAACAACTCAGCCAGTAGATCCAAAAACGAGGAAAGTTATTGTAGTAATACCTTTTCAGCACAAACTTAACTTTTCTCTAGCGCCTCGGCAAATGCCTTTAACAGAGTACAACCATACCAATTTTCAGCTTCATTTATATATTAAAACAAAGTCAATAAAACAATTAAGATCAACTCATTACAAGAGCCATTTCCAATTAAGCTCTCTATTCAACCCATTAGGGTGCAAGGTGTTACATTTTAAAATAAAAAAAGTGCTTCTTTACATTGTCATTTACTTTTTAAACACATGCCCCTTTCACAATACACTTTTTTCAAAACAGTACCCTCTAATTTGCTCCCGTCACTGTTATGATACATTTTAAAATGTAATCCTAATGGGCTTTCCACCCTCTCATTTCTAATATTTCTTAAATGTTCTAAAAATCTAACATGAAAACTCCGTTTAGATTCCCCTATATCAAATAAATTACATTCACATTTAAGTACATAAATAATTCCTTCTGTCAAACAACTAAAACTGTCATACAAATCAAATTTTTGTCCATTTATGTTATTAAAGGCATATACTGTGTGACTACATATACTACAATGTCCACAAGCTCGAAAACCTAAATTTGATATAGGTTTATTCAACCTTATTGCAGGAAAATTAAACTGAGCATGTACTAACATATCTTTAATACTTTTCCCCCATTTATATGACACCATAGGTCTTTCAGGCAATAATTCTCCCAAAAAGGGATCCTGTATTAAATAATTCCAATGGGTCATAACTATTTTAACCAACTGTTCCGTATAGACACCATATGAAGTTTACAAAAATATTTTATCCACTGGCTTATTGTTTTTATTCCTATCTGATCTACCTTTATACTCCACTAGTCTTTTGTCTTGACTTCCTAGCATAAGGCTATTCTTAGCCTGCTCTACACATTTTACACTATAACCTCTGTTTATAAATTTATTACATATTTTTTCAATTTCTCTCTCTTTTTTCCTTCTATCACTAGTTAACCTTGAAATACGTAACAGTTCATTATAAGGAAGGGCAGATATTAGATGGGAAGGATGGGAACTGGTCCAATATATATAAAATTATTTACTCCCTCAAATTTTTAGTGAACAGAAGTAACAACCTTGTTTCCTTCTGTCTCTAAATTCACATCTAAGAATGTTACTCTTTCCCCACATTGTGCACCATCAAATTTAATTCCAAAGTTATTATGATCTAGATCATGAATAAATCTATTTACATTAGACCTTCCACCTTCACATAGAAAGATCAAATCATCTATATATTGGTAGTATTCTACTACATGACTTCTAAAGAACTCCATTCTATAAAGGAATTGTACCTCAAAATGTCCCATAAATAGATTTGCGTACATTGGAGCAAAAACTTCTCCCACTGATGTTCTCTTAATTTGTTGGTACAAAGTACCATTAAACTAAAAAAAAATATTTTTGAGACAAAACTGTACTAAATCCATTACATAATGAGTTAATGGGGTATCTCCCAAAGGGAACCTAAGAGCCTCGATACCTAATTCATGTGAGATGTTGGTATATACATTTTAACTTCTATCACTATCCAGTATCTATTTTCATTCCATTGAATTTTACTCACCTTATCCAAAAAATCAAAGGTGTCTTTAATATAAGAGGACAACTTTACAACTTTTAATAACAGTTGTTCTTGTAACACACTACCGATATTGTGAAGAAAATAATTACATGCGGAAACTATAGGGGGACCTGGGGGATTACACCTATTTCTATGTAACTTAGGGAGACAATAAAATTTAGCCATAAAGCATTTACCTGTAGAAAATGTCTTCTCTACATCTTTCTTAGTAAAATATCCCAGTCTGTATCCCCTTTGTATTAATTCATTATAGGCTGACAATGCTATTTCATATTCTTTCCATAGTGCAACTCTATACACTTCACCATTGTTGAGATTATTCATACACATTTTATAATACTGTTCAGCAGCCATAACAACTAATTTATTACCCTTATCTGAAGGTTTGAAAATAATATAATTTCTATTTCTCATACCGTTTAACGCCCCCTATTCATTTTTTGTTAAAATATATATAACATTATTCTTTTCCTTAAAAATCTCTTGTATAGAATAATTTACCATATTAGGAAATATTTAACTGTTTCATTAGTAAAAGAAGGTATGTAGTTGTTTCTACTGCTAACTTTATCAGTCGGCAATAAACAATAAGCATTCTCAACTTCACAATTTTCAAAAGAGGAATCACATGAAAACAATTCAATAGATGCTGTTTCATTCAGAGAATCATTTTCTTCAGAAAAACTAATTGTTTCTGTATTATTATCACACTTGGAAAAGAAACATAATAAATGTAATTTTCTAACTAATTTAAAGACGTAAATTTTAAAAGTATACGCCCTAGATATAACAGTTGGAACAAACTTAATGCCACAATTTAATCCTGCTAATTCAGTATCAGAAAAATAGTAACCAGTTAGATTAAACACATAATGCTCATCGACACAACTATCAGTATTTACAGTCTCTAAAGAATTAATACAATTGTTTTCTTTTACCCTGTTGATTCTGCTGTTGTCTCCCCCATGTCGTATCCATTTGTCCCCTCTTCCGACCTCTTCCACTTGTATTGAATCTGTTATAAAAATGTTCTTGCATATAGTCACTCTTTTGGGCCAGGGGAAGTGAAGGAAAGTCCACATTTTCATCCGACCATTCTCCTGAAGCTTCAGTTGCCTCCAACGAAGCAAACAAGACACCATGTTTCTTTCTCTCTGCTTTCTTACCAAAGGACCCGCCTTCAGCATTTCGAAGATTTTTATTGGGTGTCAACTTAAACGCAGTCTCATTCGCATATTCTCGGAGATCTCACTGTAGCTTGCGGATATTCCTGTCAATCAAAGTCTCCATTTTGGCCAACACTTTCTCATTAATGTCTCTCAATACAGTCTCAAATATTGGAACCGTAAGTGAGTTGCAAAGAGTAGAACACAACGTAGAAATTTCATTTTTAATTTGGTTTTCTTTCAATAAATCTCTTTCCACTAGAATAGCCACCCACTCCGTTGTACAGCGATGTGCTGCCATAGCCCACCGTTTAGCAAACTTAGTCTCTTCCACATTTGTTTCATCAAAAGGTGTAGATGGATTTTTCTATGCTCTAAGTCCCTTTGGAGTAATATTTAACTCCAAATATCTTTGCAAACTAATGATGTTATAATGTGTGGCATTTTCTTTAAATAATAAACTTTCTAACTTGTTAACAGTACCTTGCAACTCAGCTGTCATGGTCATTGTATAATTCTGTCCCACGGCAGAAAAAGGATTTACTGTCCGTTTTTGATATCCATCTAATAACACTTTCTCCCAAATATTTTGCGACTCACCAAGCTGTGATGTAGATGCTGGATTTATACCTTTATCAAGCAAACGTTCTCCCACCTGCAAAATACTTTGTTCGAAAGTTTTTTGAGTATTTTCTCCCAGGTCATCTCGAAAAATCCTGGGAGTCTAAAAGGATGGATCACTAGCCATAAAACAATAGTAGATAACCACATATGTATACCCAATACCAAAAACGACTCAGCCAGTAGATTCAAAAACGAAGACATTTATTGTAGTAATAGCTATGTTATGTTAAGATATGCTAGTGCATGCTCAGTTTAATTTTCCTGCAATAAGGTTGAATAAACCTATATCAAATTTAGGTTTTCGAGCTTGTGGACATTGTAGTATAGGAGTCACACAGTATGTGCCTTTAATAACATAAATGGACAAAAATTTGATTTGTGTGACAGTTTTAGTTGTTTAACAGAAGGAATTCTTTATCTACTTAAATGTGAATGTAATTTATTTTATATAGGGGAATCTAAACAAAGTTTTTGTGTTAGATTTTTAGAACATTTAAGTTGTTGTTGTGTCTTTCGGCTTTTCCTGGTTAGGGGTTGCCACAGCGGAACTCCGGTCCGCTAATGATTGGCAGTAGATTTTTACGTGCCGAGTTGCCGGCCCTGACGCACAACCTTCAAGGTATTAGAAATGAGAAGGTGGAAAGCCCATTAGGATTACATTTTAAAATGTATCATAACAGTGACGGGAGCAAATTAGAGGGTACTGTTTTGGAAAAAAGTGCATTGTGAAAGGGGCATGTGTTTAAAAAGTAAATTACAATGTAAAGAAGCACTTTTTATTTTAAAATTTGCACCCTAATGGGTTGAATAGAGAGCTTAATTGTAAATGGCTCTTGTAATGAGTTGTTCTTAACTGTATTATTGACTTTGTTTTAATATATAAATGAAGTTGAAAATTGGTATGGTTGTACTCTGTTAAAGGCATTTGCCGAGGCGCTAGAGAGAAGTTAAGTTTGTGCTGAAAAGCTATTACTACAATAAATTTCTTCATTTTTGGATCTACTGGCTGAGTCATTTTTGATGTTGCAATTTATTAACTTAATTAAGGATTGTCAGAAAAGAAGGCAATTGTTATCTACTCCTCTAAGCTATACAGTACATTTATAAATAAAAACATTTAATTTATGGTTGCTTATCAATCTATGTATTTATTATTTATTTTATATAGAAATTAAAAATCTCAAAACCACCAAATGAACTTGTAAAAACTAAAACTATACAACTGTTTACTACCAGTATAGGGGCTCTTCCTCAATGCACTAATCTTTAAATTTAAAATTCCTGATATTGCATAAAGTCATAGAAAAAGGAAATATGTAAAAAAAAACATAAAACTCACAATTTTCCTCTTCTCTGAGTTCTTTTGACCTCAACAAAGCATAGCATCTATTACAGAGATAGCTCTGATGTACAAACATTGATGTACAATTTTACATGTATGATATTTCAAGATACAACTACACAGCACATGTTCAGATCTAGTGTTCGTCTGCCTAACTTGAACCTTAGATAAGACAGCCTAGTTTACTACTTTCATGGGAGATACCTGTTACCTTTGCCTTGTCTGTGTCTAAATAATACAAACAGAAAAGTACTATGGAATACTAGCCTGCTACTGACCAAATCTGAAAATAAACTGCAGATACAGAAACAACGCATAACGTTACTGCTGTGGCTTTATCCTCACTAATGCCACAGTGATTGCTTTCTGTGTATAGTAACTTAAAAATCAATAACAATAAAAATGGGAAAAGGTGACAAATTTCTGTTTTTATGATGAGTTATAGAACACTTATCTGCCACTCACAGGTACTTGCAGTACAGAAAAATAAATGCTCATATATAATGGAAACCAAATTCAAATTTATAAGAACTAAGATCTGACAAGAAATTAAAGTAATATTATAACTGATTTCTCTAAAGGATGCCATTCTAACCCCTTGTCTAAGATATACATGAAATACCACATCACTTTCATAATATAATTGCTGAAAATACAAGTGAATATCCATAGAGTTTGTTGAAATGTGGTAGTGACTGTATATTACTTAGGAACTGATTTTTGTTTTATGAAATGGCATTTTATTTTGAGTAATTTAAGGGAGAACTAAAACCTGGTCTGAAATTTTAAACACCTGTTCCATGACTCATACCTGTGACTCTCAAATTACATTACATAGTCTAACTTTCCAGATGATAAGTGAGACAGTACACAGCTTGCGAATTGTATGACCATTTTGCTACTGAATGTAGCAGTAAGAAAAAAGACAATTTATAATAAAAGGCACTAAAAAGTGAGGTACACACTTCTGTATCTATATAATGAAATTACTGATAAATGTATTGCTTTTTTACGTACAATCAGATTTCTTTGGCTCTAGGCACTGAATATGCTATACTGATCTACTACATCATGACATAACGTACCATGCTGCTACCTAAAATATAGATTACTATCAGCTTTTATCTACCATTTACTCTTCCAATGTATACACTTATCAGTGCTGTGTCTCATTTGAAAATTGGACTGTAAAACAATTTAATCATTTCAGTTACTAGTATCTAGCAAAACCACTCAACATGAAACCCATTAGCTAGTGACACAGACAGCCATTTAGTACAATATCAAACAGATAACAAATTCTTTATCAAGTTTTTAGTAACCAATTAAAATAAAGCTGGCGTGCGATGTGCAATGGAATGGAAATGCTTCTAGGATAAAAATGACTTTTTTTTCTTTCTCTCTCTCTCTGCCTATCACTTTCTTAAATGCACAGCATAAAATGGCAGTACATATAAACAGGTAACTGTCAATAGCAACAGGTGACAATAAAATGTGGACAGTTTCTAACTGTCCATTTGACATGCACATCCTTGATCGCCAGCTGAACAATAGTTGAGATACAGCAATAGTGCTTGTCAGAATGCTTTTATATGCAGTGAGCAATGCAAACTAAAGCAGAGCAATCACTTAAAACATTTAAATAAATAATGCAGCCAAGACATAATTTTTGCTGCAATGTTTGGTACTTTAGTAGGAGAAAAGCCTAAAAATGTAGGCTTCATCTACACACTAATAAAAAAAATGCAAGAAAAACTTTTTAAACACAAAAAAGAGAATTCATTTCATATCAGAAGCACTCAATACTGCTGTTTCAGGGTCTTATAGCTTACATGATGGAAACAAATCTGTTTGCTAACTGATATCTAAAGAGATATTAAATACTGTTCATAGGTTCATACTAAGCTAACTGCCATTGTGAGCCTAGCCAGTTATCCCTTGTGAGACTCAAACCCTGCACCTTGTGTTTGTAAGTCAAACACTTTAACCATTAGGCCACTCTCCCAGCCTTAACTTCCTAATAATTCACGTTGTCACATTTTTCATATATCTGTAAACATCCTAACATTTAAGCAACTTAAACAGAACTGTACAGTGCTAAATGAAAACAAATACTGCTGACAGTATCAGTTAAAGCTTGACTGGTTACTGAGGTATTGCAAGTTGTCAATAAAAGTTTACAAAAATCTAAAATTTGTATCAATAGTGAATTATAAAATCAGTTTTATGACCTAGAATCTAATAAATGCTACCACTATAAAGATATGTCTGTGCAGTTTACTATCATTTACCCGATCGCACTTCATGTGATTCACATTAGTGAGAATCTATCGATTTGGTAAAATTGGAAGAATGAATGCCAAAATGTAGAAATTTACAACAGCAAATGCAATACAGCATTCACTGTTGTGACTTTCTACATTCTGATGCAGATCGCATTATAGTGGGGATCGCGAAATGTACCCTTTCCTCACTATAGTGTGATACTGGAGTTTACATATCTAAGTAGCAGGGGGTGTGGGGGGGTGCAGGGGTCTTGCCCCCCTGCAAAAATGTTGTGTTATTGTTGACTGGAAGTGTAGCATTTTCGGTAAGGTCAACATTTCTGAGATGTTGACTTTACCAAAAATACTTCCTTCTACATTTTTTAGTTTGTTGTTCTGATTTCCGATATTATTTTTCAGAAATCTGAACACTCGCAGAATGTCTGTTCGAAGAAACGATAGTAAACCTGTCTGTGCTAGAGCTATGAACATTTATGTGATCTGTTGATCTGTTAGGGTATAATTTGGTATTATCCAAAGGCTCAGTATGCAAACATTGGAAGCAAGAGTGCAACTTTCCACAGCTTCATTGGAGGAAATGAGTTAAAAATGTAACTCCTGATGACATCTGTTAATTTTTGGTGGGAGTAAGTTGCACTGCATGCAGATTGTGGGAGTAGCAAAGCATCAAATGATTATTAACAGCAGCATTTGTACCCTACACTTTCCAGGCCAACAATGAGCCTTGACAATCTAGTAAGGGACACCAAAGAGTTAGTAATATGTGATGAAAGTGGAAACCATCTGGGCAATACAGACAGAGACTATGTTCAAGAATATTATGGCAAAGATGAGATAGAGTTCAATTTATTATATATTAAGCAACAAGATCATCTGCGATGCTGAAATGGACCTATTCAGTTCCAGTTGTGGTGTATTAACAGTCATTCATGCTCTGCATTTGACATTTTGATATTCTTATTATCACCGTTGCAACGTAGAAATAGCATAATATGATTAGTCTAGTTACGCAGTCAGGCTGACACCTAATGTCAGGTCCTACAAAGCAAAAAAACAGCATCTATATCTGTGCAAGCTGTAACATGTTTATTGTGCTCCAGTTGTAAAATTTGTATAAAAGTATTATATAATTATGACTATGAAACATGTTGATGATGAAAAATTTGTCTGTTTCTTTAGAAGCATAACATAGTGTGAACTTTGGGAGTATTCTCACTGTAGTTCCTACAGTAGTTATCCAGTCATATGGACTGAAATGCCAGTTTCCTCATTATAAAAGAAAGCAACCAACAATGGACGGCACAGCAGTGGAGTGGTAGCGTTGTCGCATCACAGCAAGACATTCTGCAGTTCGATTCTTGGCTAGAATGCCTTCTGCGCGGAGTCTGCATGTTCTCACTGTGTTCGTGTGGGTTTCCTCTGGTTTCTTTCCACATTACAAAGATATGCATCTGGAGCATTTCTCCCTGGGCCTCCATTGAAAATTGGCTTTGTTCCAAGTCAGACTTTCCCGGTTAACAAATGTTAAATAAATAAATAAACCAGGAAGGGTAATTTTAGAAAGATAGTTCCTCAGTGAAGGAATGATAGGCAGTGCTGAAAGGAAGATTGGGATCTATGGATTAAGAAAAGGCCTAGTTGGGGGGTAATCTGTGGAATACAACCATTTCTCTAACCTGTCCCTGACTTTGCCTCATACCAATCAACTGTACAGATTTTCACAGAATGTCCAGACCTTTGCCTCAGATTTTTGGTCCATTTTTTGTAAAATTGTGGTTTTCTAGCAAATTACTGGCAAATCATTAAAGACGGAAGTTAGAAAACAATGACAGGCATTTGAGTTGCAGACTTCATACCCTTTAGAAAATTCATGCTAATGCAAAACCTGTTATTCTATCAACTTTACACAAGGAATACACTTCTTCTAGAAGCCAAAGAGTTCAAGTGGTAAAAAATGTAGGAAAAATACAATAAAAACAAGAAACCAACATTTGAAGATTTAATCCAAACAATACAAGAGCAGTAAAACAGCAAAGATTTTGAGTACAACTCTTTTTCAATGCTTAATAAAAACTAATTTCATGCTATCAATTTATATAAAATACCAGCTTATCACAATTCAATTTAAAATCACATGATGCTAATAATAAAAATGTTATGCAATTATCCTAAAGTGACAATCAGCATATAATCAAATAAATAATAATATAAATAATTATAATGCACAGCCCAGGAATAAATATTTCCAATTGGGTCTACTTGAGTAGACTGAATTGTCACTTTCTCGAATTTCTTTTGATCGAAATAACAATAGTGTCTGTAAACTGAAAGTACACACTACCGAAATGTTTCACTGGGAAACGTAACAGTTGGCCAACATAGTGAAGTGTGCCCTTTTCCTAACTGTAGCATGATTCTGGAGTTGGTATATTTAGTTAGGGGGTGTGGGGGTGTATCCCCCACCTAGGTGGGTTTAACATAATGCAATGTAGTTGTAGGTTTATTGTTGGCCAAGTGTTTCGTTTCTTAGTGAAAAATTTTGGTAGCATGTACCTTTGATTTATAGACACTTCATTATTGTCATCTTGGTCAAAAGAAATTTGAGTAAGTGAAAATTCGGTCTACTCAAGTAGACCATTCTAATTATTTATATACTTCTATGTTACTTATATAGCTTACTTATAAGAACTCATGTTTACTTTTTAATACAAGTTTTATACTGTTTATATTATTCAAACTAGGCAACATATCAGCTTTGAAATTGTTTATCCACTTATATTCAGCCATTTCAGTTCTAGTGATCTAATCACCTCCTCGAATACCTGGACATATTTTTTGCAGAACTCTAAACTTGAATTTATGTTCTCTGCCCATAAACAAACTGTGCTTGCTTAATGCATTAGTTTTCCACCCATCTACATATGTCCGATAGATGTGAACTAATCCTTTCTTTTAACTTCTAATTTGTTTGTCTTATACAAAAACTATCACGGGCAACACAGTTTGCAAGATAGAAAGTACTGTCAGTATAGCATGTGGTATAAACAGCAAACTTAAAATCATGCTTAGTAACAGGATGCTTAATAGTAAGAGCCATAATGATTTAATTACAGAAGATACAGTTATGACAAGGAGTAGTACCTTTTTTAACTGTTGAATTGTATAAGGTACGTAGGTGTAAATCTTTATAACATAAATATTGTTTAAGATTTTTCTCTTTTAAATATAAATCTAGGTATATCACCAACTATATTCCTATTATTTGCATTTGACTGCAGTATTGCCCAATTTTTTTGTATAATCTTATCGTATTGGTATGCCTGTTGTATTTAGTAACATAACCAACATGTTCAACATGAAAACTACTACCAATCCTATTAGTACACATATTGCGCATAGTATAAAGATAAGACAATCCTAAATCTTCATATTCACTCAACACAGATTTTCTGGTAGTCTCAATTAGCTCTGTATTATAAACCCTAGCACAAAAGTCTCTTGCCATATTATTTAACTCTTGGAGAAAATTATGTTCACACGTATTCAGTCTACTGGCTCTCAAAAACTGACTTTTCATGACACTTCAGTGTGTCTTTGGTACATGCATAATGAGTGGTCTGAACATCCTTCCTATGAATCATAGCATCAAATTTCTTATTATTAAAATTAGCAGTTATATCAAGGAAGTTTATTTTTTCAGTAGAAAAGTTTAAATCAGAACTAAGAAAATCAGTAGTATTTTGTAGTTAAGTAACACACATATTAAGATTTTCTACATTGCCTGTCCAGATGAAAAAAGTGTCATCCATACTAAGTTCTCATTTCTAAAAGATGCTGTCACATCATTATTAAATATATAATTTTCCTCTCATCTAGATAATACTAGATTGGCATAAGTATTGGTGACTGGGGTGCCCATGGTGACACCCAGTTACTGATGGAAACATTCTTTATTAAATATACATATATTGTTACTTAACACAACATCCAACATAGAACACAAAATGTCTACATTAGTGACTGAAAATCATTAGGTACAACTGTAAACAATGATTTTATATCCATTGTGACTAAAATAAGCTCATTATTGTGATTACAATATGAGCAATCATTAAGACAACTTAGAAAATCCTTTGCATCCTTCATAAAACTCTTATTATGACATAGGAAGAGACTTAACTGATTTTCTAGATACTTAGATGTAGCTGTAGTTATTCACCTATTACCAGACACAATTGGTCTCATAGGTGGTGTAACTAAACTTTTATGACTCTTGGGGTTGGGAGGGTGGCCTAATGGTGAAGGTGTTTGCCTTACAAAAACAAGGTGCAGGGTTTGATTCTCACAAGGGATAATTGGCTAGGCTTAAAATGGCTCGCAAGGGCCGTTAGCTTAGTACTAACCTATGAAGCTATGGAGGAATAGTAGGATTAGCTGTATATAAGTAATTATACATTTCAGGGGTGATGGACCCTTCCATTAGCAAGTCATAAAGAAGGGTTTTACTTTACTAATAATAATATTAGCAAACATACTATCAATTTTTTTAAAGTATTTATATCAGTTAATATATTATACATCCATTCATTGTAGGAATTGGCATCCATAATAACAATATTCCCTGCTTTATCTGCTTGTTTTATTATTATATCCTTATTTAAACATAGGCTATGCAGAGCTTCCCTTT
>NC_056726.1:1786924024-1786961524 GCF_019279795.1 Protopterus annectens | reverse complement strand
TAAGTATCACAAAAGAAGAACCTCTGCTCTTCCAAAATATTGTGTCGAAGATCAAATGTCATTTTTACAAGAGGCATTGCTTGAAACTGTATTCAGGATTTCAAAAACCTCTTCCCCATATTTGGACTCTGTACATTCTTACAGCACAGGTCTCCTTTACACAGGCAGACTTCTTCTTAAACAGCTGTTGGTTATTTGTTTCAAATATAAGTTATAACTTATTTTACGTTATCTAATAAAGCAGTAATGATAAAAAGTCTGAAAGAGGTTTGGACCAAATTATTTTAACAGAAGCAAACATGTCTGAGAAAATCTGTTTACGAGAAAAATACTTACCCCCCCACCCCCACACACACACACACACACACACACACACACATTCACTGTTTTCCTGTGGCGAGATGTGAAACTACCATAATTTATTAGATTCTGAGGATAGTAGCAACTTCTGCCATAATTACCTGTCTGGAAACGTTGTCTTATCCGGTATGTGAGCTGACAAACCAGATGATTATTACTTTTTGCACACTATATGAACGTAGTCTGGAAATGCAACGATCCTTGGGGATAACCTAATTTCTCGTGGCAATGCACACTGCTTGAACATTTGAGTGAACACGAGTGAAGTCTAGACACTGAGCAAATGTAAAGTAGTTGGCACTACACTACAGTTTAAAGTGTGCACTGCATAAATAAATTGGCTGTAAAGCAGATGATCCATCAAGAAAAATTATTTTAAGCACCTTAATGGTTGTTGTCCATTCATTCATTTTTAATGCCTGCTTTATTTAATTTGGAGTTTTAGAGAGCCTAAGACTTTTGGGACAAGGAAAGGGCATAAGTTACAAAACAATCCATAACTGGAGGTCAGTACATTGAAGGACCCATGTAAACTCATATATAACCACAATGGGTCTGTATACACTTAGAATTATATTTTAGAATTGCCAACTCTACTAACAGCATGTCTTTAAGAAGTGGAAAGAAACAGAATGCCCCGTGCAAAAAAAAAAAAAAAAAAAAAAAAAAAAGCAGACATGGAAAACATGACATATAAACTTTAGAGAGAAACTCAGTAGTTAGGTCCCATGCTGCACTGCCATTGATAGTAATCCATATTTATATGCCAAGTACTTTATATTTGTACAGTAGCTAAAATAAATTAATCTGATGCAACATGGTCTTATAAATAGCTAGAGAACTGCCATCAAATAGAAATGGCATAGAAGCCATCTTGTACTTTCTGAAATTTGGTCTAAGAGAAGCTACAAGACATTTTCTTTAGAATTTCATGAATTTGTGTTTAGATGTAAATATAAAAATACTTAACATTTACAAATGATCTTTGCAACTTATGCAACTAGAGGTCACACCTCCTATTCATAATTAAGAATGCCCTAATTAAAATTTTGTTTTGACCTCAAAGAAGTGATATAGTGTGATTTGAAAAGAACCGCAAAAACATTCTCGGTACAGCAAAACACTATATTTACATACACCTCAAGTGATATAGTTTGTCCATTGATACAGAAATGTTATACAAGTCACAGAAAAAAATCACTTCTTTATTATTGGTGGAGTGTTTACTGAAGGACATTAATACTAGTTGTCTTGAAGAATCTCTTTTTTGCAGTCCAACAAGAGGTGTATTTACATTGAGTAGCATGTATGCCTGTTTGTGGGGCTATGTAATACCACTCTCAGAAAAGAAAAAAATAATCACTTTTTTATTCTGAGGCAACATTCACTGTAAGAAATAAATGCTAGCCCTCTTGAAAAATATTTTTGACTAAGAAGGAGTCTTACAGAACTACAGCTTTTAAAGTTAGAACTTTATAGAACATTTGGGTCATGGTGTTGGGAAATGCCATCTATCAGCTTTCACAGTTAGAACTTTCTAGAACATCTGGCTCATGGTGTTGGGAAAGGCCATCCATCTACACCTCTGGAGGGCTGCACATCAGTCAGCATCAGTGGTATGTGCCCACCTCTGGATTTGCTGGTTATGTAGTACAAAATCTCAGAACCTAAACTATGATGTATGTTGCCAGCCACCTCCTTCCAACTCTTAGTTTTAGGGTCCTTGTGTTATACAGTAATTCTCTCCTGAAACGGAGAGGCTCACTTATCAAGGGGTAATTTCAAAGCAGCATATAAGGGAGGTAAGACAATGATTGGACCAGTGAGCGATGAAGGGGGACAACTGTCAAATACTAGATGTCAGCAGGATTGTGACTGCAAAGGAAAAGAAACTTTATTAAACATTTGAAAAAAAAAAGAAAAGTTGCAGCACCTCAGCAAATATTTAAAAGTAGTTAGTCATTCAAATTGAGAATAACTAGCTATTGTATGAGTGGTGCAGATACTGGGACAAATGGAGGCAAGTATTTGCTAGTATGTATCCATAATTGCAATTTCAAAGGTGAATGCATATGTATACTCTTCTTACCTAGTTGGTTGGACTATAAGAAATGTAAAGTTTACTGCTAAGCACTACAAATGTATTGAAATAACCCTTGCTTATATTGTGTAGTTCAGTGGAGCCTTTTCTCCTCAGGTCCCCTTGAAATAAGATCTGTTCAGAAGGGATAACCCAGTGAAAAGAACAGATACAGTTTTTCATTTATCAGCCCATATTGATGTCTTCTATAATGAATCTTGCCATTACAAGGATAATGAAATTCTGAGGAGTGGTGAAATTGGGGCTAGACAGTCAAAGCTTTAAGTCACTGAATGTTGTGTGTTACTGTTTTTGATTGGGTTGTCATTATTCCCTGTGGGCATGAAGTGCTTCACATTAACATCTTCTGTATGTTTGGATGATTCACATGCTCCTGTCATCATCTTCTTTCGGCTGTTCCCGTTAGGGGTCGCCACAGCAGATCACCTGTTTCCATTTCTTCCTGTCCTCTGCATCTTGCTCTGTCACACCAACCACCTGCATGTCATCTCTCACCACATCCATAAACCTTATCTTAGGCCTTCCTCTTTTCCTGTTACCTGGTAGCTTCATCCTTAGCATATTTTTCCCAATATACTCAGCATCCCTCCTCAGCACATGTCCAAACCAATGTAATCTTGCCTCTCTGGCTTTGTCTCCAAACCTTCCAACCTGGGCTGACCCTCTAATATACTTATTCCTAATCCTGTCCACCCTCATCACACCCAGTGCAAATCCTAATCCTGTCCACCCTCGTCACACCCAGTGCAAATCTTAACATCTTTAATTCTGCCACATCCAGCTCAAACTCCTGTCTTTTTATCAATGCCACTGTCTCCAACCCATATAACATAGCTGGTCTCACTACCCTCTTGTAGACCTTCCCTTTCACTCTTACAGGTACTCGTCTGTCACAAATCACTCCAGACACTCTTCTCCACCCACTCCATCCTGCCTGTACTCTCTTCTTCACCTCTCTTCCACACTCACCGTTACTCTGAACTATTGACCCCAAGTATTTAAACTCATCCACCTTCGCCACCTCTACTCCTTGCATCCTCACCATTCCTCTATCCTCCCTCTCATTCACACACATATATTCTGTCTTATTCCTGCTGACCTTCATTCCTCTTCTCTCTAGAGCATATCTCCATCTCTCCAGGGTCTCCTCCCCCTGTTCCCTACTCTCACTACAGATCACAATGTCATCTGCAAACATCATAGCCCACGGGGACTCCTGTCTGATCTCGTCTGTCAACCTGTCCATCACCATTGCAAATAAGAAAGGGCTCAGAGCTGATCCTTGATGTAACCCCACCTCACCTTCAATGCATCCGTCACTCCCACTGCAGACCTCACCGCTATCACACTACCCTCGTGCATATCCTGTACCACTCTTACATATTTCTCTGACACTCCTGACTTCCTCATACAATACCACAACTCCTCTCTAGGCACCCTGTCATGTGCTTTGTCTAAGTCTACAAAAACACAATGCAACTCCTTCTGACATTCTCTGTACTTTTCCATCAACACTCTCAGAGCAAACATTGCATCTGTAGTGCTCTTTCCTGGCATGAAACCATACTGCTGATAACTAATCATCACATCCCTTCTTAACCTTGCTTCCACTACTCTTTCCCACAGCTTCATGCTGTGACTGATCAATTTAATCCCTCTGTAGTTACTACAGCTCCGCACATCACCCTTATTCTTAAAAATTGGTACCAAAACACTTTTTCTCCATTCCTCAGGCATCCTCTCCCTTTCCAAGATTTCATTAAACAATCTGGTTAAAAACTCCACTGCCATTTCACCTAAACACCTCCATGCTTCCACAGGTATGTCATCTAGGCCAACAGCCTTTCCATTCTTCATTCTCTTCATAGCTATTCTTACTTCCTCCTTGCTAATCCATTGTACTTCACGATTCACTATCCGCACATCATCCAACCTTCTCTCCCTCTCATTCTCTTCATTCATCAACCCCTCAAAGTACTCTTTCCATCTCCTCAACACACTCTCCTCGCTTGTGAGTATGTTTCCCTCATTATCCTTTATCACCTTTACCTAGTGCACATCTTTCCTAGCTCAGTCCCTCTGTCTAGCCAATCGCTACAGGTTATTTTCTCCCTCCTTAGTGTCCAACCTTTCATACAACTCTTCATATGCCTTATCCTTAGCCTTTGCCATCTCTCTCTTTGCCATGCACCTCATCTCCTTATACTCCTGTCTACTTTCTTCATCTCTATGACAATACCACTTCTTCTTTGCCAACCTCTTTCTCTGTATACTCTCCTGTACGTCCTCATTCCACCACCATGTCTCCTTGCCGTCCTTCCTCTGTCCGGATGTGATACCAAGCACCTTTCTAGCCATCTCCCTTACTAGCTCTGCTGTAGTTACCCAGCTATTTGGTAACTCTTCACTGCCACCCAGTGCTTGTCTTAACTCATCCCTGAACTCTACCTCACAATTACCCTTTTTCAGTTTCCACCATTTGATCCTTGGTGCTGCCCTCACACTCCCCCTCCTCCTCTTAATCAACAACGTCATCCTACAAACCACCATCCTATGCTGCCTAATTACACTTTCTCCGGTCACCACTTTACAGTCTCCAATTTCCTTCAAACTGGCCCTCCTACATAACATATAATCCACCTGTGTGCATCTTCCTCCACTCTTGTATGTCACGCTATGCTCCCACCTCTTGTTAAAATATGTATTCACCACAGTCATGTCCATCCTTTTTGCAAAATCCACTACCATCTGACCTTCTACATTCCTTTGTTTAACACCATACCTACCCATCACTTCCTCATCCCCTCTGTTCCCTTCACCAACATGCCCAATGAAATCTGCTCCAATCACCACTATCTCACCCTTGGGTACAGTCATCACCACTTCATCCAATTCACTCCAAAATTTTTCTTTCTCATCCATTGCACACCCAACTTGTGGAGCATATGCACTAACAACATTCATCATTACACCATCAATTTCCAGCTTCATAGACATTACTCTAACCGACACTGTTTTCACTTCCAAAACACTATTAGCATACTGTTCCTTCAGAATAACTCCTACGCCATTTCTCCTTCCATCCACACCATGATAAAACAGTTTGAGCCCACCTCCGATACACCTAGCCTTACTCCCCTTCCATCTGGTCTCTTGCACACACAATATACCAATCTTCCTCCCGTGCATTACATAAATGTCAACTGGTTTACTGCTCACAAGTGCCAGAGGCCACCCAGCAGTTCCATAACCTCACCATTCTCCTTAGGAAGGCCAGCAAGCTTCCAGATGCTCCACATTTTTGATTTTGTGGCTTTTCAGGTCACTAGTAAAACCAATGTCACATGAAACATGGGTGAAATACCACAATACCATAGACCTATTGCCCATCTGTTTAATGCAGGCTTGGAAAAAGTGGAACAATTTATTCATTGCTTTGTAAATCCCATGCACACTACATCACACACATCCCTAATACTGCCTTAAGGCAGAGGAAAACAAACTTTGTTAATGTAAACTGTGTTAGCAATTGAGTTGGAATCCTAAAAGAAAACTGAAGCCCCCTTCCCCAAGAACAGGTAAGAGCAAGTAACAAAGCCTAACATAGATAACAAATCAGAATAATTGTAAAAAAAAAAAAAGCTGAAAGCTGAATTTTTGAATTCATATGCTCTTTTTACTGTATTATATTTTAGTAAATTCAATAAAACATGTGCTGATAATGCAAGAGTTATTTAGGACAATATTAAACAGATATTAAAAAATAAAGCACTTGCTCTCCACCATTTAGGGGAAAAAGAAGCAAATATCTGTTTATAGAAAAATTGGAGCAAACAATCAGACTTCTAAAAAGGCTGGAAACCATACTTACATACACAGATAATACATTAGAATGAAGGTATTTAAAAAGCAAAGCATTAACTAATGCTGCTGTTACAGAAAGCATGTAAACAAAAGTCTTCATTCTTATGTGACTGAATAAAACGCGCTTGTAACTTCATCACCAACTAGATGGGCCCAATTAATAATAAATTAATTAGTGGTGTGATTAGTCTAGTATAATACTTTCAGTACTGATTTTGGTAAGTCGTTAAGAAGCTGATGAACTGGAGACACAGGAAATGTATTTGTTGTCATAAATTACAGGTTAAGTGGACAATTTATGCTTTATGGTTTAAAATTACTGAAAGGCAGCAATGTGATTTATTAGCTAGATGAAGCCAAACTGCAATTAAATAGTACAACTTTACCTGAATGCATAATGCAAGACATTTAATTAGCATGTTAACGCTGTTCTTCATCTCTGTCTGAATGTTAAATGTTTTAATTAGTACACTTTTTTCCTGTGGTAACTAATGTCAAGTTCTAATTTCTAAAACAAAGTTCAAGCGATCGATAAACTGATCATTTCACCCCCTAAGTATTTCAAGTTTTAAAGCATCATGGGTTCTTTTGCTTCTTTAACACTAATAATAAATGTCTAAACAACAGTAAGAAATCCTTTCTTTTGCATTTTCCTACTTTTGTCAAAGCTAAAATATAACTGTGTGATATTCTTACTGAAAGGTATATTGAAAAGTAAAATCCTATCTACAACTGCTTCTACCGAGAGCATTTAATTAAAATAACAGCATTAAAGGAACTGCATTGCATCATAGCTGAATACTTTGGACTATCGCTTCCAATAAATATAGCCTTCAAGAATAAAAATGAGTTGATAATGTGTCTCTCACATTTGTCATCCTTTAGTCTCTAAGACAGAAGCACATAAATTCCTTTCTGCATAGCCAGTAATCATCACTTTCCCTATTGTTTTATTATTTTTTATGGAGGCATATTTGCACAGCAAATTAAGAATGTATTTATAATTTTACTTTTTCTTTAAATTATGTTTTATTTTATTGATTAATAATATAAAGGGATGGTCTGTCTCATAGGAAAGAAGAGGGTAAACAAGCATTCTGTGCACTTAATGTCCCTGTGCGATTTCAGTCTTGCACCCTTCTGAGGATGGTGTATATGCATTACAGTAATGATCTGACAGATGTTTTTCCAAATATGCAGTCAGTGTTACTGACCTGATTCATAATAAAAAATCACTGCAGTGTAGTGAAACCAGAACAACAATAAGACTGATAAGGAGGGCCTAACCTTGTAGTGTGTTTTGTGTGTTGAAATCATTAATTTTGCTGCTGCAGCTTCTGAGGTTTTATTTTTTAAGGCAGTTAACATCTTATTTTAGTTTCAATTTGATTTGTGCACTATTCCCCATCTTTTTCAAGACAGGGGGAACACAAGTGTTCTATTGAGGATTGGTTGTGAGTAATTCTATCTGTCTATCCTGTAGGCTGCCTTTGCTTAAAAACACCTTGGTCACAAGTAGATGCAAGCAGAGGGGTTGCTGCAGTGGTGCAGTGATGTGAAGACATGCTTTGCATGTCTTTGCATGATTTAGTAATGTGGAGTGTTATATGTGTCAGGTAATATTTCTCTGTAAGCCTTTTAAAAGTAAGTCCTTTTAACTCTTTTGGATTTACTATAATAATGGAGTCACTGAACTTGTATGTTTTAGATTAACTTCTAAAACATACTGTAAATACATTAGTGAATGCAAGTGTTGTGCTACTTACTATAAGATTTTGTTATACTAGTTTTGTTTCATTGTTCTAAACTTAACGGTCTGACTAATATATCAAAAATAAAACAATTTACGGTGGTAATTCTTGGGAATGCCACTGTGGTAAAGCTTTGCTTGCAATTTCCACTTTGATTACTGATTGGGTTGGCGACGTTTATACCTCATTTCCTTTATGAGAATGTACTAAACTTGATACATGAGAGATATTAGATAAGCCAAATTCTTTAAATCAACAAGTTATACACATTTCAGCAAAGAGTAAGAAGAGAAACCAAAACATTCAAAGGCAAATTGATCATACGCGGAAATGTAGGAATTTATCTAATAATTCATAGGTTCATAGGTTGGTACTAGGCTATTGGCCTTAGGGCCTATGCAAGCCTAGCCATAACAATTCCCTGGATATTTCTCCCCACAATATTTACTTCTCTGTCACAAGTTTCTCCATCTTCTTATAAATCTCCAGAAGTCAGTGGTTTCAGTTATATTTGATTTTTTTGTATGATTTACATTGTGAAATAGATATGACCTCCTCAATAAATCTGTACAAGGCTCTTCTCAAAATAGGAAAGTTCCTTCAGATTCTGAAGTAGTGGTATTACAAACACCTGGTTTAATTAACAATTGTGTTTAACCTTTAGATTTATCAATGCTTTTTAATGGGGCAGATAGTAAATGTGGAATTACCACAGGTAGCACTGAGGGGTCTATATTTGTTCCTCGAAATATGTATTCATTGAATATGTGTTCATTGACAGCTAAACAGTGAAATTCATTGCAATGAAGTACAGAATTTTTTCCCAGGGTTAGGAACCAATGGGCCATCACTACAACTTTGCCCTTTTCCCCACCATAGTGTGATTTCATAGTTTGTATATATAGTTAGAGGGGGTGTGGGGGCAAAGCCCCCAACTTGGGTTGGTTTGATTTAGTGTGGTTTGTGTTCTCAAGTGTTAGATGGCCAGGGGTTCCTAACTCTGGGAAAAATTACGTGCTTCACTGTAATGATTTTTGCAGTTTAGCTGTCGATAAATATGTATTCGATGAATTAATATAGACCTGCACTGAAATGAACTTACCAACTTTAATTGAGGTTTCTGCTTGTGATAGTTTAGTAACCAAAGTTTGTGAAAATTTTGTCTCTTTAAGGAAAATGGTATGGTCTGTAGATACAATTTCAATGACTACTTAAGTTAATGATGATTCCCCTTTAATTAAACTAACAAAATCTTAATTTTTGGGGAGATTCACTATTAAAAGTGGTATCTCATAATTTTTACTGTTTTGTCAAGTTTTCTCAAATGCTATCTGCTTTACCTGTTTGAAATTTACTGATATTCTTATTTTTTTACCTAGACTATTATTAGTTAATCCAATGTATGACATCATTTTTATTCATGCAGGTACAAATGAATTGAAATGCATTCCACTTAATCACATGAAAAATGCTCTCCTGAAAATTATTGAGGCTTTAGAAAGCTCAAGTGTCCAGTCTGTTCTTAGTGACACTATTTCTTCTGTTACTTGGACTGATTATAAGTATACCAAAGCTCATAAGTTTAACAGTTGGTTGAGGCAACTAAAATTAGTTTATAATATAAAACTCATTACATACTGGAAAGTCTGTATAGTTGACTGGAGGTTATTTCTTATTTATGGAGTACATTTAAATAACTATGGCACTTCATCTGTGGCTAGTAAACTTATGAGATTTATGAGTTATTTTTTACCCCCATCAAAACCCATCTTGATGATCCAAGCAAATCACTTAATAAATTTGTAAAATGCCTTTTATGCACTGCCAGAAGTCTGAAGAATAAATTTTATGAACTCTTTGGACTTGTTGCTATGGAAAACATATTGATTATAGCTAAAACTGAATCTTGGAATTCTTCTGATAATGTTTAAAGATTTTGAATATGAATTTTTGAGATCTAATTCAAAGGGGGGCAGGATTACATTATGGGTCCATGACTTAGTACCTTCCTCTTTGATTAATAGTGATACACTCAATGAAACAATAACAATTTATATTTCTGATTCTAATATGAAAGATAGAACTTGCATAGTTTTAAGCTGCTGATTTCCCAGCATGTCATTTGTTGAACATTCAAATTACCTACTGAATTTAAAATCATGACTTTTATAATAAAAAAGAATATTCTCTTACTGGGTGACTTTAATTATCCAGGAATTTCACGGTTCTCAATACAGTCTACATCTTTATTTGAAAATTATTTTTTTAATCTTCATTTTTTATTATTTGTTACGCCAATTAAATAAAAGTCCCACTCTAGGGAACAATAACATGACACAAAATAAGTATTATGGGCATTACTTGTCTGTTGGGCTTATCTAACCACACTACTATTATCTTTAAGAGGAATTTGGCATTAGTGAATAAATCTAGTTTCTCTGCTCAAACCAAATTCATTTTTGTTGATTACCATGTTTTGCATTCTATGATCTCCATCATCAATTGGCACCAGTTACTAAATGTAAAGGAAATACATTGTGGATATTACTCTGAGTCGGCTGTAGAATAGGTGTACTTATGAAATATTGTATTCAATACATATACCCAATCTTTTCCCTTTTTGGTGGAAAAAGACAATCAAGAGGTTTTACAGATGGAAAAAAATGTCACTATTCCATTTTTAGAAAGTTTCCTACCAATATTAATAGGAAAAAAAAATAACAATAACTGCAAAAACTGAAGTTGGAAATTAAATTGTCTAAAACAAGCAAAGAAAACAAATTAATATGTACCTCTTCAAATAAGAAAACATTTCAAAAATATATTAATTCAGTCAGCCATACTAGGTATCTTATTTCTATTTCATTAGATAATGTTGTTACTAATGACACTTATGTAATTGCATCGGAATTTAATACATATTTTTCTGTATCGTGTAACCAGTCTATCACTTCTACTTTTATATATGCAACCGATTCTCTATCTAGTATTTGTCTTTGCATTTCTGAATCTATGGTCAGATCTCCTTTTGCCAAAATAAAGATGTTTTCATCTATGGCCCCTAACAGAATTTCTGGTACTTCTTTGCTATGAGTGAAAGATCTTTTAATACCAATCTTATGTGCATTTTTTAATAATTTTTTATCAGAGGGATTTGTTCTTGATACTTGGAAATTATCAGGGGTTTCCCCAGTAAATAAGAAAGGTAGTAAAGATCGAATTACTACTTACCAACTGATAAGTTTGACATCTTTGATTGGTAAAAGCTTTAAAAAATGACCTTTAATGTTAATGGATTACCATGGTTTTGATCTACCAGTTATTGATACTGGTCAACATGGTTTTAAAACAATTACCTGCTTTGAGTAACATGTTACATTTTTATGATCAAATAACTTTGGCTCAGGCTATCTGTCTGTCTCTGGGGTGATTTTCCCAGATTTGACCAAAGCATTTGACATTCTCCATTTTAAATCAATTCATAACCACCTTATTAAACACAACATTAATAGTTGCATTCACTAAGTGGATTCTGAATGGCTTATTGGAAGGCAACAAGGTGTCAAAATATTTGATACATGTTCTGGTTACAGGTTCATAGGTTCATAGGCTGGTACTAGGCTATTGGCCCTAGGGCCTATACAAGCCTAGCCATAACAATTCCCTGGATATTTCTTCCCACAATATTTACTTCCCTGGACCCCTGTCTAGCATGTTGACTGATGTGATCTCTGGAGTGAATTTCCTATCTTCCATCCAATCATCAAGGTTGCTTTTGAAGAGGGTCAAGGAGGCACTCTGCTTGACATGTATGGGCAGTCTATTCCAGAGTATGAGGGGTCTCTGGGTCAGGAACGTATCCCTCCAGCATGTTTTGTTCATTGTGATGACAAGGTTTAAATCCCTGGAGCATGTGGCTCTGAGGGATTGGGATTTCTTTAAGTGGATCTTGTCCAACAGCACAGGGTTTGACAGGGCCTTGTATGTTAAGCAGAGATCGCCTCTGAGTAGACGATATGACACAGAGCATAGCTGGAGTTTTTTTAGACAGTCAGCATAGGGCATCTGCTTTAGGCCTGGGATTCTTTTAGTGAGGTATTTCTGCAGCCTTTCCAGCTATTGCAGATGTCTTGTGAGGTACAAACCAAATAGGGAGTTGTACTCTATAATGGGTCTAATGAGGGATGAGTACAGTGGGACAATGATCTCCTTTTTTCTGGATGAAAAGCCCTTAGTGATGAGATGTGCCACATAGAAGGATTTCCTGACTGTTGTGGTGATGTGGTTATCGAAAGTGAGACACTGTCCCTAAATCTCTCATCACACTTTCGGTGTTTAGTGTACTGCCACCTATGTGGTAATTCATGGGTACATGTTTTTCTCAAAGGGGATAACTATACATTTCTTGGCATTAAGCTAGAGCCCATAGCTCTGGCACCAAGCATCTGTTTCTGTAAGGCCCTTTTGTAGAATATCCACATAATTTGGGGATTCAATAATGGCTCCCAGTTTGCAGTCATCTGCAAACTTTGTTAGCCAAAGTCCCTTAGTGTTGGCCTGTACTTCAGAGAAGTAGATGCTAAACAAGAGCGGTCCCAGGACTGAACCCTGAGGTACTCCACTTGTCACTTGTCTGGAGCTGGATTTGGAGTCAGCTACTTTTACAGTGTGGGTTCGGTCAGCAAGCCAGTTGGCAACCCATCGAGTGACGTAGGGATTTATGCCCAGCTTAGTAAGTTTATCTATGATTCCAGAGAGGGGGATGGTGTCAAAGGCCTTGGTGAGGTCCAGATAGGCTGTGTGGACAGCCTTACCTTCGTCCACAGTTCTGGAGACTGATTCGAAGAAGTCGATCAGGTTCAGGAGACAAGATTGGCACTTCATGAACCCAAACTGGGTGGGGTTCAGTGTTTGAAGGTTGCCAATGTCTTTGTTTATAAGTTCCATGATAATGCATTCCATGCCCTTGCAGATTAGACTTTTCAGACTGATGGGACAGTAGCTGTGTGCCACTCAGTGGGCATGAAGCCTGAGGTGAAGCTATGATTAAACATAGCACTTAGGTGAGGTGCCAGTTCATTTTATAGTTCATGTAGTACACAGCCCGGGATGTCATCTGGTCCCATGGATGTGTATTCTTAGCTTTGGAGAGTGTGGTTTCTACCTGTGTGGCCGTGATTACCAGAATTTGGCAATCTTTTAGTATTGAGATGGGCACTTTAGGGGGTGAGAGGGGGGTGAAGTTGGAATTAAATCGATCTGCCAGGATATTGGCAATATCCTTGGGATCAGTATATGTAATGCCATTCTGCTGTAGCTCAGAGCAGATCTGAGCATTGCCATTTAGATTCCTGACATAACTATAGAATGTCTTGTGGTAGTCTTTGGAATCTTTGGCAATTTTATTTTCGTAACTAGCTTTGGAGGATTTTATTAGGGATCTCAGCCTCTTACTGAAGCTGGTAAGCAAGATTTTGCATCCTGGGATTTTCCTCTTTTATGCAACAGTTTCTTCCTTCTGTTGTACAGTTTGTTTATGGCAGGGGACCACCAGATTGGCTTCGTTTTTTTGGATGAGAGCATTTTGGTTCTACTTGGGATGGCACAATTCATGCACGAGTGGATGTGCTCGTGCAGTGCCTTAGTGTAGAATTCAGCAGTCGAACTTTTAGCTCCCGTCTACATGGGTGTCATGAAGTTTGTCACTTCTGACTTGAGTAGCATGAAGTTGACTTTGGAGAAGTTTTTTATGGAGGTTTCCTTACTCGGGGTGGAGGTGGGATGTGGATGTCAAGGGTGATTTGCTCATTGTCAGACCTGACGAATGAGGGAGTGACCACTGGTGTGGAACATCTATCTCCCATGATGGTAATGACCAGGTCTAGGATATTGGAGCCCCTGGTGGGACAATGGATTAGTTGATCCAGGGCATTGAACTTTATGGATTCCAAGAACCATTGGGAAAAGGCATTGGTACCTGAGTAGTTTTCCCAATTAATGGCAGGGTAGTTGAAATCACCCAGTATTAGGGTGTTTGGTTGTACCTTAATATTTTCCAGTATGTTTAGGAAGGTGTAGTGAGAATTTGGGGCATGGTGGGGGATCTGTAGCAAGCTACAATTTGGATTGCAGTCTTACCTAGTGTTAGTTGCACCTGGAGAATTTCAGATGCATTATACTGGGCAACTAGCTGGAGGTGTGAATATCCTTGGTGAATATGGACACTCCTCCACCTTTAGTCAGGGGCGGCTCGTGGCATAGGGCTGCCGGACTGCAGCCCCCTCAAAAATAAAAAAGAAAGAAAAATGAGAAAGAAAAATGAAAAATAAAAAAAATATATTTTTTCAAAATTCGCGGACTTCGCGCATGCGCATTGACCGAGTCCCGACTACTGTCGGTCTATGCGCATGCTCAAGGCAGTCCGGCCGTCCCCATAGGGGGACACAAGGAGATGTCTGTGCACTTTTACAGTGCACAGACTCGCCAGGATTATGGGTCGCGTCCGGACTGCAAGAGCAGCAGCAGGGACTCGGGACAGAGCATTACCGTCGGGAAGGAGCATTAGGATCTCGCGGGTCTTTCAGTATTGCGCGGGAAGGATGTACATTAGCTGGATGTATTCAGGTAAGGTTTATTTGTGTATGGTGCTTGTGCTTTACTGGAGTGTGTGTGTGTGAAAATGCCCCAGGTGCTTATGGTGGTGTGGTAGGGAATGCCTCAGGCTTGAACCCTGTACCCTGTATGCAGGTGTGAAAGACTTGAGTTCCCTACCCACCACCATTTGTAAAAAAATTTCAGATTTTTGCCTCATATTCGATCTGATCTGTTCCTCATAATATCTGTGGTTTGTAAATGTTGCAATGCTTGATATTTGATGGTGTAGTAGTAGCATTGTTGCCTCACAGCTGCAGGTTCTTGGGTTTGATTCTTGGCTGGGGTTCCTTCTTTGTGGGGTCTGTATCTTCTCCCTGTGTTTGTGTGGGTTTGCTTTTGTGTCCTCCCATGTTACAAAGACATGTCTGCATTATTTCTTACTGGGCCTCTACTGAAAATTGTTTATTTGTTCCAAGTCAGACTGTCCTGATTAAAAAATGTTAAATAAAATTGACAGGCATTTGAATTTCAGACTTAAGGGTCTCTGAATGTTTAACTCCTTGCGTATTTGATGGTGCAGTGGTAGTATTGTTGCCTCACAGCTATAGGTTTTCTGGCTTGATTCTTGGTTGGGGTGGCTTCTGTGTGGAGTCTGCATCTCCTCCATGTGTTTGTGTGGATTTGCTCTGGTGCCCTGCCATTTTACAAAGACGTGTCTGCAGTTTTAATCCCTGCTGAAAATTGGTTTTGTTCTGTCCGCAGTAAAATTGACAGGCATTTGAATTTCAGACTTCAGGTTTCTGAATGTTTAATTCCTTGCATAATTGATGGTGCGGTGGTAGTATTGTTGCCTCACAGCTATAGGTTTTCTGGTTTGATTCTTGGTTGGGGTGGCTTCTGTTTGGAGTCTGCATCTCCTGCCTGTGTTTGTGTGGATTTGCTCTGGTGCCCTGCCATTTTACAAAGATGTGTCTGCAGTTTTAATCCCTGCGTCTCTGCTGAAAATTGTTTTTATTCTGTCCGCAGTAAAATTGACAGGCATTTGAATTTCAGACTTCAGGTTTCTGAATGTTTAATTCCTTGCATAATTGATGGTGCAGTGATAGTATTGTTGCCTCACAGCTATAGGTTTTCTGGTTTGATTCTTGGTTGGGGTGGCTTCTGTCTGCATCTCCTCCCTGTATTTGTGTGGATTTGCTCTGGTGCCCTGCCATTTTACAAAGACGTGTCTGCAGTATTAATCCCTGCGTCTCTGCTGAAAATTGTTTTGTTCTGTCCGCAGTAAAATTGACAGGCATTTGAATTTCAGACTTCAGGTTTCTGAATGTTTAATTCCTTGCATAATTGATGGTGCAGTGATAGTATTGTTGCCTCACAGCTATAGGTTTTCTGGTTTGATTCTTGGTTGGGGTGGCTTCTGTCTGCATCTCCTCCCTGTATTTGTGTGGATTTGCTCTGATGCCTTCCATTTTACAAGGACGTGTCTGCAGTATTAATCCCTGCGTCTCTGCTGAAAATTGTTTTTGTTCTGTCCGCAGTAAAATTGACAGGCATTTGAATTTCAGACTTCAGGTTTCTGAATGTTTAATTCCTTGCATAATTGATGGTGCGGTGGTAGTATTGTTGCCTCACAGCTATAGGTTTTCTGGTTTGATTCTTGGTTGGGGTGGCCTCTGTGTGGAGTGTGCATCTCCTGCCTGTGTTTGTGTGGATTTGCTCTGGTGCCCTGCCATTTTACAAAGATGTGTCTGCAGTTTTAATCCCTGCGTCTCTGCTGAAAATTGTTTTTGTTCTGTCCGCAGTAAAATTGACCGGCATTTGAATTTCCAACTTCATGTTCTTCAGAATACATAGTAGCACAACCTTTTTTTTTTTTTAGCAATTTTCAAGTTTATAAGATGAATATTTTAAATTTGTCCCTATTTTTGGGACTGTATTCCCCATTATTGGCTTTGTCCAGGTTTTGTGCTAAGGTTGACAGCTATGGCAAGAACTGAATTCACTGAATATGTTTGAGGGCTGTATTCCCTCATTACTGGGTTTGTCCAGGTGTTTTGTACTAAGAGGTTGACAGCTATGGTGAGAACTGAATTCACTAAATGATAGCCATTTAAGTTTCAGTCTTCCTCTTTTTACAAAGCAGCTGATGTGGCGTAGTGGTATGTTACTCTGACTGTTTTTGCTCAGGGACCTTGGCAGTAAAATATATAGTGGCAACACAACATTTTATTCTAGCAACTTTCCAAGATTATACAAGCAATGTTTAATGTGTCCCTGTTTTTGGGCTTTTGACCCCAATACATTTTGGCTTTTTCCAGTTTTCTTCAGCTGCGAAGTAGACATCCAGTTGAGTATTTACTAGATTTTACAAGGAACTGAGAGCTGCAGGGAATAGAAGTTTAGTGCTTTGCCAAGTTAATACTATAGCACAACAGGCTGTGTACTTGCTTTTGATGCAGAAGGTTGTGGGTTCTACTCCCACAAGGGGTAGATGCTGCCGTACTGAGAATGTTCTCCTTGGTGAAGATACTAACTATGAGTTTGTTATCAGTTTGCCATCCATTTCCTCTTGCAATATTATTACTAGCTTATCATTTTTTTAATGTAATATGGACAATTTATTCCTGAGGGGCAACAGACACTTTATTTTTCGATGAAACCATGAAATATAAAGATGATTGCTAGCAGCAACCACTTCATTAGTTACAGATTTCTTTAATGTGGAATTATTTAGATGACTGACTTCAGAGATTGTGCATATTTACTGATAATGGACTGTAGAATTGTGCATATTTACTGATAAAGGTGGACTGTAGAATTGTGCATATTTACTGATAATGGTGGACTGTGGAATTGTGCATATTTACTGATAATGGTGGACTGTGGAATTGTGCATATTTACTAATAATGGTGGACTGTGGAATTGTGTATATTTACTAATAATGGTGGACTGTGGAAGTCTGAGTAGACTTTTTATGATAAATGTTCTCAACTGGGCAGTTTTGCCATTATGGGTGCATATGGTTTGTTTCATTGCTTACTGGAAAAAATGTTCAAAACAAATTTAAAACATCCTGTAACAAGTGTACTGTATTGTACAAGGAATATAATTTTAGTACAATGAGGAAGGTGTATCAAAGAGCACATGTATGTTTCATATGCAAGGAGCCTATGATTCGAAAACAGCCCAAAATTAATCTTTATCTGCCACTGGCAAAATGTATTTTCCTTGAATGTGGGTTTCAATGCTGTTTCAATGAATGTGAGTTTCAAGGGCAGAGAAGTTTTAATGCTAAGTTTTCATTGTGAGACTGCATTGCTTTGTTTAACAGATGACTTAGTGTTTGTGCTGTAAAATACAAAATAAAACTTTCAAATGAAGTCCAACTCATCATAGAAGTAAAGCAGTATGCACATTAGTGTTTATGGTAAATGGAGTGAAATAGCCAAGTATAATGGTTCATTGGAATGGCTGCAGAGGCTCCATTCAACCATTATTTTGTCAGGGGAAGGGCAGCAAACTCAGACAGGCCCAGCTGAACTATACCTCCCAACTGTCCAGATTTTCAAAGAATGAATAGATTTTTGCTTCTTATTTTTGGTTTGTTCATAAAATTTGTAGTTTTAATTCCTAAATGATTTGCCAGAAGTCACTCTAAGTTTCAGACTTCATAACCTTCAGAAAAATGCATGTTAAAGTTAGAGCTGTTCTATCAACTGTCTCAATTTATACAAGAGCAATTTTTAGTACTGTTTATATGTGCCCCCAATATATTTGGCCTTGTTCAGATTTACTGCATTAACAGGTTGAGAGGTACATGCAAATAAATTGCTTTATAGAATTAGGCATAGCCAACCTCTCAACTGTCCCCAATTTTTGGCTCAAAATGTTGCTCTTCCCCTTATAATCCCTCCATAAAATAGCAATTTTGGAAGAAAACATGGAGGGTTTACAATTAAGAAATAACTAATAATCAAAGTTATAGATTACTTGAAATGCATGTAGATTCTTTTTATATTTTGTCAGCTGCTCAAGGTAGCAGTACTAATATTAAAGTGTCCCTTCTTTGACAGGTAGCAGCTGTATTGTGTGTCTATTTTATATTTTTGCATCACGTTTTTGTCCATTTTTCATAAAATTGTGTTTTTTGGCAAATTAGTGACATCACTAAAGACTGAAGTTAGAAAATGACAGACATTTGAGTTTCAGATTTTATACCCTTCAGAAAATTCATACTAATGCAAGACCTATTCTATTATCTTTCTAAGTTTATTAGAGCAATATTTAAAAATTGTCCTTATTGTTGGGCCTTTGTCCCACTTCTGTGTATGGCTTTGTCCAGATTTCTTGCTCTTGAGGTTGAGAGGTATGACAAATGTGTCAGGGCCATCACAGTCAGCCAGAAAGATTTCAAATTGTGACATGCTTGTTGCACCCCACTCCCCCATTTAGTGACTCTGGATGTGTCCAAGCAAGGCAAGGAGTAGTTGTATCTACCTTGGATGGGGAGGACACACTGCATAAGTACTACAGTGGCTTTTCATCTGTCCTTGATTTTGCAGAATGGTCTGGTTTCTGTCATATTTTTGTACTGTTGATTTATGCTTATTACTCAAAGTGCCTGTTGCTCTGTGTTTTTAAGTAGCAATGCTTTAATGACCATAAGGTAAGCTTGTCTGAGATCGTAAGATGCAAGTAAGCTTTAATAAGCATACTGTTAAAGAATTGCCAACATTGAGAGCCTTTCTGTTGTTGCCATGCAGAGAATACTTGACTAGATAATGTATAAGCCTTGGGTATTAAAGGACAGGATTCCATTATTTTAAAAAGCTCATTACACTTGTTGGAGACTTCCAGTCATCTCTACAGACTTTACCCGTAAACTAAACAGAATGCCAATCATGTGTGGTCCATAACCTGTACAGTAATCCTTTAAGCAATGCATCTTGAGCTTGTTTCTTGTTTGCTTTTCATTTTTTACTTTTATCATGTTTTCCCCATGAAACAAGTTGTCAGGCAGCAGGTCTTTTTTGGATAAGAAACATTTTTACAAGTGGGGGCATCACATATATTTCTACTTTCAGCATGTTACTTGGTACTTTAATAAAGCTGAATATATTATAATTAGGACTGCAGTGCAAGGAGAAGTGGTTTGAGTTGAGTGCTTCTGGTTTTCTTATACTTGATTTTGACTGGCATTCCAGTAATGTATTTAAAAAGTAATTTATTTTTTCATGCCTCACAACCTTTTGTTTCCATCTAGATATTAAGTAAGCTGTCATGCAGCCAATGCATTGAAATATTTTTATTCTTCTACACTTATTTTTGTCTTGATTGGACTTTCATAATGATGGTTTGCCACCCAGGGCAGCGTATTTAATTACAGTTAGTTTTTTGTGGTTTTGTGCATAGCTCCTCCCCTTTCTGGTTGACCACACCCCCTCCCCTTGACCACACCCATTCAGCTGTCTCCTGCAGCCCCCCTGTGATTTGAAGTCACCAGCCGCCACTGCCTTTAGTGTTTTGGTCTTGGTTTGGTGGCCAAAAAGTGTGGTAAGAGTTGTAGCCTGGTATTGCAGGGGTGCTCTCTGGAGCCTTGAACCAGGTCTCAGTTGCTGCACAGATATCGATGTTCTCCATTTTTAGGAGTGCCTCAAGAGAGTGCATTTTGAGATTTAGACTTCTAACATTGAGTAGCATTACCTTCAGATTTTGCATGCTTATATCTGTTATGGTGGTGTTTTTGTCCTTTGAGCCTTCCCTAAAAAAGGCACTATAGGGGTGGCAAGAGCTTTAGCCAGTAACCTGAATCCCAGGGGTGACAGGTGCTGACCATCTCTGGCAAAGCATTGTGGTGTGTTGATCATGACATAATAGGCAAACAGATTCTGGATCCCCTTTGAATGACACCAGAAGCTTAGCCAATTGTTGAAGTCAATCATTTTGTTATTATACTGTTGAATCATTCTGGGTGAAGGCAGGATGCTACTCAGGGCTAGGGTCATACCTGCCTGGGCCACATGATCCAACAGCTCTTCCATGTCTCTTTTCATGTAGTCCGGGGAGGTACGTCTCAAGTCATTCACTCCAACGTGGACAATGACAGAGTCATATTTGTACTTGTTGTGGAGTGACTTGACTGCATGTGTTATGTGGTGGATCCTGTTGCCTTCAAAGTTCTTGAGAGTTCTATTCTGTGACCAATGTTGTTTAATCTGTTTTTTTTTCCGTATTCCTAGGCATCTCAGATTTTGGTTGAGTAGTATGCAGATGGCTGTAAAATTGTTTTTATTAATCAAAGTGACTTAGATGTTGCAGATATTAACACTTTCTTAAAATCAATAGACAAGTAGGCTCTAGAGATAGGACTTAATTTTAGCATGGACAAATATGAGATCACATACTTTTCAAACAAGATCTTTATTTCTTTTGTATTCTTAAATGGTGTCATATTAGATGAAGTAAAAAAGGACCTGGGTGTTTTTATAAAATCAAATTTATCATTTGTCCAGATCCCCCATAAAAGCAATGACCACACCTTTTAGCATAAGACGACCATTTATTAATCAGCAAACATAAGACTCTTTCAATACAGCCAAAGTCATAAACTTCAACATTACAAATTACAGTAGGCAGCATCACCCACTCACCTCCATCCTACTATTGAAGTAAAGCAGCATTAAATCAACTGCTCACTTAAGCAATCTAGCCACTAGATGCAGTGTGACACCGCTCACATCGATAACCAAACAGCCCACCATATACAATCCAAAACAGCAATACTAGGAAGGGGGAACAGAAGAGAGGCATCACAGCCCCTCTACTTTGCCTTGCACCCACAAGGTGCACATAACTTCACCATTAAACACATAAAATAAAGAAGAGCAGAAAGGGTGGGACAGCAAACACATGCCAAAAACTGATTCCCCAGCTACTAGTTATTGCATAAAACTTAACTCCTCCTTGCTTATACATCGGTTCCTCTCTACCTGGCCTTTCCTCTAAACATAAACTCTTACTCTGTCTTAACTCAAAACAAAAACTCCTTCAAACACCTAATTTCCCATTCTATGGGGAGTCATCCCTTTCCCCACCTCCACAAGATGTCTCTGGACAAATTAGTCTGTATCTAAACTACATTTGTCCAGATCCCCCATAAAAGCAATAACTACACCATTTAGCATAAACAACCATTTATTAAACCACAAACATAAGATTGTTTCAATTTAGACCAAGTCATGAACTTTGACATAAATTACAGTAGGCAGCGTCACCCACTCACTGCTATCCCACTATTGATGTAAAGCAGTGCTAAATCAATGGCTCACTTAATACCATCTTCCCACTAGAAGCAGCTTGACACTTTTCACTTCAATAACCATACAGTCACCATATACGATCTGAAACAGAAATACTAGAAAGGGGGGACAGAAGAGGGGCATCACCATCCCTCTTCTCTGCCCAGCAGCCTGAAAACAAGCTGTTCCCCCTCAAACATTCTACAATGATTTAACCAAATTCCTCAAAAAAACAATGAAAGATGCACGTTGAAAAGATCCAGGCCCAAACCACTCACGTGTAGTCAGTCATCTCTAAACCACACAGATCCCTGTCACCAAAATCCCTCTGATCAATAGTAAGAACACCCAGCTGCCACGATGATTAACAAAATGGTAAGCCCATTCAATATCCATAAACTTTTCAGCATTCTTCCAAACCAAATGTGGCACTATTTCTGACCACATTATAAGCATGGAAGGAAACTTACTCCCCAAACTTGCCAAATCCCCCATCATTCTAGCCACTAACTGCTGTTTTGGAATTATCCCTCTATTTCCTGCCAAATGGAGAACCAAAATGCTTGGAATCCCAATCCAAACTTGAATATTTTCCAGTTTGTCCTTGAACTGATGCCACCTGAGTCCTTTAACACCATGCCAAAACACTGTCCACCTGTCATCCTAATCCAAAAAGAATTCATGGAGAACCTTTCACCCTGAAACCCTAAACAGTGAAAGACCTTCCTTATCAAATGCAAAAACCGATTGTCTCCTACTGTTACTCCAGTACAAGTCCTGCAGTCTACCCCCATGCGATAACTGCAAGCTCTTATCCTATGGCACCAGACAAATGCACTTGTCTCCACATGCCTGCAACACAATCTGTGCACCCCTGCCCACCTGATCTGTTTTAGATCACCACAACCAAATCAACACAGAAGAAGAAAATATAAAAACAACCTGCCACAACAATGAGCCCAACAAATCATTCACCCTAAATGCTCCTCTGTACATCCCACACTGCCAATGTAGCCCAAAGTGAATAATCCACTGAATTCCCTTCCAGTAACTGAAATCCTGACAACTACACCTTAAGGTTCTGCCTTGTCATATGCAAATCAGTCTTCCTACTGCTAACCCAATCCCATCCTATAAGTAGAGTCCCTCATTGACCCTATTCAAGTGCAATCTGGATGAGTGGATGGTAACAGAAAATTCTCCCCATGCACAGGATGTGCGAGCCTACTGAAAATATGACACTGAGCATGCTCGGAAACCCACCACTGATGAAATGCATTTCTGCTTTTGAACAGCTCAACTGTCCTCCTTAAGCCATTGCAAACAGAGGGAAAAAAAAGAGAACAGAAAAGAAAGCAATACCGTGCACACCCATAACCCACCATTGGAGTAATCAGTCAATATCGTAGTACATTTGGAAGCCAATTGTTTCAAAGCCAAAAGTTAAGAGATTCTATATTTAATCTGTTTCCATCTGGAACTGTACATATTATTTGCAATTTCTTTAGATTTAACATAAGCACAACCAATGATGTTTTGATACTTTGTGTTCTGAAAGCCTGTATTAAAACTACAATTTAATTTGATAGTACTGGGTTATACTAATGAGTGGGAGCTGAAACATGTGCTAAGACTGGTAACCACCCAGTCCATCCCCACACATACAGGCATTGCAAAACCAGCCAAACAGACACTTAAAAAAAAGAAGCACCAAAGAAAACTTTTGATAACCCCAGATAAGCCAATCCAAGATACTTGAATTGTGTCTAATACTGTACTGGCAATGGATAAAATGACTAAAACATTGGATACATCTACATTATAGCAGCACCACCATTTGGGTACCTAAGAAACTTGACTCCCTATAATTAATGCACGTGAACCCAGGACAAATTACTGGATGCTAGCCCAAGCAAAAAATAAAATAATAAATACACACAGCACAACCACTTGTAGCAACACACACAAAAAAAAAACACCTGAAAGTAATCCCAGGCCTACCTGCACCTCAGTACCTAATACCAGTCACATAAGTTGCCACTAACAGCAAGGTCACACCAAAAGCTGATTCCCCAGCTGCCAGTTACTGCAAAAGACTTAACTCTTCCTTGCTCTCCCATAACCCCAAACCAAAACTCCTTCAAACACCTGATTTCCCATTCGACTTGTCCATATCCCTACCCCCATGAGGTGTCTCTGGACACATTAGTCTGTGTCCAAACTACATTTAGTAATCAAGCCAATGCAGTATGTTCTAAAGCATTTAGCTATTATGGGTTATTTGTTGAGAAATCTTACTACTAGGGATGAAACCTGTTTAAGCATGTTGTATAAAACGTATATTAGAACAATTAGAGAGTATAATACTACATTTTGTACATATAATATGACAACTAAGAAAACTAAAAACTGCACAGAGAAAGTTTAATAAAGGAATATCATCTATGTCAAACATAGATTATGGTGCAAGATTTAAACATCAAAAATTTGTATTTTATTACAGGTACACGTGAAAAATTAATTCTAGCGTAGAAAGTCTTTTATGATCCTATCTTACAAATAATGTATATTGTAGAGATCTACAGTTGTTCGAAGACATTTATGAATTTCAAACTCCAGATGAGTAGATCTAGTGTTAGGAGTAAATTTATCACAGTTCAGTTGACTAAACTATGGAATAATATTCCTATATGGAACAGGCAATCCAAAAATTTACAAACTTTTCAAAGAAATCTTGATACCTGGGCAGGAGAAAAGGTTCATGCTCCTTTTTTTGGAGAAGTCAACATTCCTTGATGGTCATATGGCCTGAGTACTGTAAGACTGCTGTAAGAACTGTTGTAATGATGCATTGACATGATGTTGCACTTGAAAATGGTACACTTAGTTTAACTTCTAGTGAACATATTTGCCATAGTTAACCAAGTTCACTAAACAAAGGCACAGCCAAGGTTCATGCCCAACCATTCTCAAATTGTATAACAGAAAAAATAGCCTCTTTTTGCATAAATGTGTGACTCTGGGCAAGTTACTTTTGTATACACTAATCCTAAACTGAGTTTGAAAAAGGTCCATCCGGCTTAGTGCTGTCCCCTGGTTAACAAATACAAATAAATAAAATAAAAATAATTCCCTCTCAAACACCACATTCTCATGGAATAAATTTTATATGCTTATGAACAGATATCATTGCAGATTACCATATAAGGCTCATCTTAACTTCAATACTGGGAAGAAGCAAGTCTTTTCAGACTTGTTATCCGTTACACCAGCATCTAGATGACGTTTCTGCATGAAAGGCTAAAGTTATCCAATATTGTAAGAAATCCCCTGTCTCTAGCTCAGTAGGCTGCCACATCAGAAGGATATAGTGTGTCTACGTATTTATTTATTTATTTGTTTGACATTTGGGCCACTCACTACTGGAGGTAATTCTTTTACGGGGGGGGGGGGCAGGTGAGTGATCTTCTTTGTGTTGTTTGTGAACACTATCATATGTATTGATAACAAGCCACAGCACTCATGCATGCCGGGATGTCATAACTTTCTACAGAGGCATATGAGCAATGACATTATACACAGAAATGCAATTCAAACTTAATGGAGATATTATCATGACAGCAATATGTACAATACAGATATATATCTGAGCACTGCCCCACACCATAACTATCAACTTCTTACAAGAATCAGGGACAAAACCAAAATATAGGGGACAGATGCCCAAAAATAGGGACAGATTATAAAATATTGAATATTGCAGTCAATAAATAATGACAGAGATCTGGGATTTATACCTTATACCATTCAGAAAATGTATGATAAGGGAAAATATGTTACTTCAGTAGTTTTCCAAGTGTATAAGCACAATTTTTAAAATCTATCCCTACTTTTGACATTATTTTCAACCCAATAGCATTGCATTGTTCCTGGCTCAATACAATGCATGTGCAGTTAATAGCAGAAATTGGTACTAAAGTCATGTTGCTATCATTTGAGAAAACCAAGACTAATAGCAGGTGGTCAATCATCAGTAAGAACCTTCTTTTATAGACCCAGAAAAAAAAAAAACAAAATATATGATCCATACAGAAAACAGAATGAGAGAATAGGACACTAACACACACACATACACGCACACACACACACATATATATATATATATATATATATTTATATATATATATAAATATATATATATATATATATATATATATATATACACACGTATATATATACATATATATATATATATATATATATATATATATATATATGGATCTCCTACTATTCACCGAAAGCACATTTCACTGAAACACATTTCACCGTGCACCTTTCACCGCAAACACAATTCACTGAAACATTTCACAGAAAGTTGTAGATGGCCTTTTCCCCACTGTAGTGTGACTCTGGAGTTAGTATATATAGTAAGGAGGGTGTGGGGGGCACCACCCCCCCCACATGGGGGGTGTGGGGGGCATAGCCCCCCTCATATTTTATGTATATATTATTGTCAGAGAACAGTAATATATTGCAATTACATGTATCCATGTATATAACTCAAAATATTTAAAATATGTGGGGGCTACGCCCCCCCCCCTTACTATATATACTAACTCCAGGGTTGCACTACAGTGGGGAAAAGGACATCTACAACTTTTGGTGAAATGTGTTTCTGTGAATTGTAGTAGCTGCATATATATATATATATATATATATATATATATATATATATATATATATATATATATATATTTTGCACACACACACACACACACACACACACACACACACACACACACACACACACACACACACACACACACACACACACATGCAGACACAAAACATAATGGAGAAGCAGCCTAGAAAACAGAGGTGACTATAACACTATGAATAAAAAAAATAACGATACTGAAATAAAAGTAGATTTTGGAGACTCAAACTATTTGGAAACTCAAAAATTGTTTATGAAATGCTTTAACAAAATACTTATAACTCAGAAAGAGTATTATGAATAAAACAATTTCCCTTTATCACTGGAAAAGAGACTACTGACCTGGTGGGAATAACCTGTCAGCAAAGGGTAAATGAATGAATAGATAGATAGATAGACAGATAGATAGACAGACAGATAGATAGATAGATAGATAGATAGATAGATAGATAGATAGATAGATAGATAGATAGACAGATAGATGGATGGATAGATAGATAGATAGATAGATAGATAGATAGATAGATAGATAGATAGATAGATAGATAGATAGACAGACAGATAGATAGATAGATAGATAGATAGATAGATAGATAGATAGATAGATAGACAGACAGACAGACAGACAGATAGATAGACAGATAGATGTTTTAAATCAGAACTGATATAAAACAAAGGAAAACAAAAGCAGAATTCAGTGTTTAAGTGTGGCTCAAGGACTCACTCTGCGAATGAACTGCTTCTTGTATTTAGTTTTTTGGGGCCGGGGGTTGGAATAATGGTTAAGTATGTATTTGCCTCCAAGACACAAGATACAAGATTTGATTCTCACCTTTGAAATTGAAATGGAAATTGGCTAGGCTTAAAATTACCCAAAAGGGCAGTTAGTCTACTGCTTACCTATGGCATATCAACATCTATAAAGACAACAGAAATTAGAACTCTTCTAGAGGTGGCAAGTTACAATATATGCTTTATACAAGACACAATAGCATATCCAATTATTTGCTACATATATTACTAATTCCAAGCTTGTTGAATCTCATAGTAAAGGAAATTCTTTGAGATACCATAGTTTTGAACTTGATGTACATTCTGTGCATGTTATTGGTTGCACTTGTGAGTGTTCATATTTAGTTTCAGACATCTATGTCTGGCTTCTTAATTATCCTACTCAATCTGCAAAGAAAGTCTATTGAGACTGTTTATGAACAATGCCTTTGAGTTTTTAAAACCAAACTACTAGTAAGAGAAAATTGTAGTCCCCGGGAAGGGATTCCATGATTGACGGGATAGTAGATGACAGTAAATAATGTACTTGTTCCTATTTAGATGTTCAAGTTGTTGAAAGCAGCTTGGTTAGATATGACCATGGATATATAGAGCCCAGCTAATGGTACTGAATATTTACTGGTTCTGTTTGATGACAACTGAAGGTTTCCAGTGGAAGAACCTGTCAGCTAAACATCTGCTAACAGAATGACCCCAGTCAGCCTGACATTTAATTATACATACATACAGCAAGATTCTTTGTTTTGTCCAAACAAATTCAATTCCTTACATGATTGTATGAGACATAAAAAGGGGTGTAGCTCCAGACAGTATACTCAGTTTGACAGAAACAGGAAGACTGGGGAAAGCATTAATGAAATTATTTTCCCAAGTCTTACATAATCAGTGATACTAAGGAAGAATTTACGGTCTTGAGTAAAAGGCATGCTGTGATGAGGCACTATTCATCTGAAAGCGCTTTGGTAGAGATTTACAAAAGACAGATATTACATTTCATCTTACTTGCCACTACATACTTGGAGAATACATTAAACATAATGCAAAGCATAATGGTTTTTAATAGTCTGTTTATGATGTCTAAGAGCAAACAGAAAACCATCCATCCATCCATCAATGTTTTACTGGTGGGGGACTGGGTAGTCGTAAGTTCATTGGGATGGACCAGAATTCAACATTTTCTGTCTCATCCTTTTGGGTCTACAAACATTTCCAAGAAACTTGAGTGATATAATTCCTCAAACATGTCCATGGCTTGCCACAAGTCATCCTCGCAGTGAGCTCTGCATGGTACTCATTCTTTGTGGAACCACAGAACAACATATAATAATGATTTTCTCTTACAGACTGAAGTGGTTAATTGGTGAAAAATTTGCTAGACTATGAAAGAGGGAAAAGAAGAAATCTTTTTATTTCAAATTAGAGTGTTCAGTATACAGAGGATCAGCAGGCCACCGGGAACATTCCTTATCACAGGTGGGGCACTTATGTGAGTATTGGAAAGTTCACATCATCTATAGGTACTATGCTTTTGAGGCTACCGTACTGTAATCCCTCAAGTGTAGTCAGATGAGACTACGGATTGTTTATCTAATCTGCCAGCACTTTTTCATGGATAGCTATGTGTATCCTGGGCTGCAGTGTGTGTGTGTTGGTGCAGAAGCTATCAGATGGGTACAGAATGGACCATTTGTAAGCTGCATGGTTTTCTGTGTAGCACTGGTGTAGAGCTCTTTACACCATTGCGGACTTTAATATATCCATCTTCAAATAAATAATCAAAGATTTACAAAGGTTCATGAAATTATTAAAAAATATATAAAACTGCACTATTAATAGCTTTGATCCTTTTCTAAAAACAGAATATGTGTGACAACAGGTAGTACATTAAATAACAAAATAAAAAAAAACAATGTAGTTCAATTAATTAAAAGCACTAGCTAGTTAATGCATTATACTAATAACATAACAAACAAGACGATAAATGGTAAAAGAACCAACATTGACCTCATCGACTTCTCAGGGTCAGATAATAATAAACACTAACCATGTTTTATTTCACAACGCTGGAATTCATATCAGTAACAGAACATTTTAAAAAGTGAGCTGCTGTTCACAGCTGCCCTAAAATTATTATCCATATTTATTTTATCAGACGTTTGTGAGCTACTTAAAAGTCATCAGACACCAAGGCAGTGAAACTCAAATATGCTCACTTATATAGACCATATGGCCAACCTACTTTGCTCATTAAAGTGCAGCTGAACAGACCATTGAAATAATCCTACATGAAAAGGCATGTGATTACTGGTCAGTAATTAAATCTATCTCAAGGGTTTTACTAGCAAACCTTCTGCCCTTAACATCCCAAGAGATAAAGATGAGAATATTAATCATCATCACACAACCAGAAGCATCCTTTTAATTTGATATTATATCAAAAAGATTGCACTGAGTGGCTTTTCTTTTAAGGTTAGTTCAGTAAGATGGTCCATGGGCAGTGGCTATAGAACAAACACCCAAAAACACCCAAAAAAGATAACGTAGTTCTACAATGACACAGTTTTAATTCCTTTTCCATTCTTTTTCCCTCAATTCTTTGGTCAGTTTCTCTTCGTTTTTTTTCAGTTGTTGCTAAGATTTGCATCACATCAGTAAGTGCATTTGTATAAGCTTACACTATGTAAAATACCAAACGTTTCTCTTTTATTTAGTGGTGGCACTCAAAAAATAGATTGTATTTATCTCTTCTGCATATATACACTCACGCAAATGTCTGCAAACACACACACACTCACACATGCACACACACACACACACACACACACACACAGACACACACACGCACAAACACAGATGCATGCAAGCACATTCTTTTTTGTTTTGTGAACAGGGTACACAAACTTAGCCTTGCACATCTTTCTCAGCCATGACTCAAGGCTATAGGGCAAAGCCAAATACAGTGCACATGGGCAGTTTGAAGAATACTGGCAGCGTACATGACACTAGAAGGTGAACTGAAACTGGTTTAGTTTAATAAGCTGTATAGTAAGACAGAGGTTTAAACCCCGCCAACTCCATATAGGCAATGAATGGAAGTCTGTATCAAAATTTAAACCATCGGTCTATAATGCAGTTACACAAAATACTGTATCACCACCACTGCCCCCTTTTATCAGTGTGGGAATAGAGGGTACAGCACTAAATGAGTCATTTGCAGTACTCCAAGCACACAGTTCTAACAACAGAACTAATAAGGTATGGCGCTGCATTTTTTATCATTGTCTTTGGTGCTGGTCAGTTATAGATCTTTGTCTCATAGCATGATCCAGGCACTGATACGGTCATTTAGTCATATGATGCAATTTTAATATGCAGGACTTAGTCATGTTTGTAATTATAGGTTATTAATCAAACAGGTTACTGCACTGCTTTTGCAAAAAAAAAATCAAATTGTTAAAATGCTTACTGCAGTACACAAGCCTGATCTGCCTTGATATATTATGTTGTTAGCTTTATCACAATGGTACATTTGGTGACATTTACAAACATTCTGGGTTGCAGCATCAACAAAACTTAACAGAAGAGTGAAAGTGGACTCCAGAGAAATGCAGCACACAAAGGAATCCATCTCACTTTCTCTCTGTACTGTAATGACAGAGCTCTCACTACTGCTTCAGGCTACCTTTATCACCACATGTAGCAGGTGGATACTTCTTAACCCTGCAGCCTAATAAGAGCTGCACATGGCATGCAGTCTAAAATTGGAATGTCTCCCCTTGCTATGCCAAGCAGATTGTCTTTCTTAACTGTTTTTTGGCCTTGAGTAGCATACGAATGTGTCAAGCCAGCTGTGCCCACAGTCAGAGAAAGCAAACCCTGTCACTAAAAAATAAATATACAAAGAAATGATGCAGACAGGAGAAGGGGGAATGAACATTGCAACAAATGCTACCATAAAACAAGGCAGGAATTTTGTACAGGAGCATTTTGCTGCATCAATTAATCTGGCAAAAAGGTTTACAACCGTTTTTAAAGAATGTATTTATAAATCAATACTGAGATCTCATTGGTCATTTTTCTGAACAGCTGTTACAGGGCAGAGAAGATCTGTTGCTACTAATTAATCTTATGCCTTCTACACAGCAGTGTCCTAGCAACCTATACATGCATAAGCTGTCAAATGCCGAAAGGTAATGCGTAGTGATTTGTGTACGATGCATACTTAACTGGATAATGTAGTGAAGCAGAGTGCATACAGACAAAGCTGCTCTAGTTACTGAAAACACAGGTGTTGTACTGCATGAGGGTTTCCATCACCTGTCCAAAACAACGGTGTTAGCCTGCATAGCTCAGTTAGTTAAGGCTGTGAGCTTTATGTTTTTTTCATCTCTCTCTCTCTCTCTACCTGCATGTTATGCAATTCTCAGCATGTCACATAAGCATACTACCGCTCCTGCAATTTCCCTTTAAAGAGAAATATCTGCTTCTTGGGTTAATCTGGTGAATAAATGAATAAAACAATAAGTAACAACACACGTATTATTTCACCTGTGAAGATCTCTATAAAACAAATGTTTGCACAAAGGATATAAACAGGACAGTTTCGATACCAGGGAGTACTAACTAAATACATGTGACCATCATTTTATGCAAATTCTAGTAAAATAAAATGCATTCACTACTTTAATACCTGAATAAAAATTATAAATGCTGTTGATATAAACAAAAGCAAAGTACTACAGATGTGCCTTGAATAAAAGCTAGCTGAAGGAGCAAGTAAGTGAGTGGCAGATTTATATTTTTTACATAGTACGTGAATCTTTTGTCTGGGGCCCGGAACAGTTTTATCTTGAAGTTGAATCCTAAGCATGTTTGCTTGATCATGACCTACATCAATTTTATTAGCTTTAATTAAGTATGAGTTACTTTATGCCTTCCTTTCTTCCTCCTTGCCCAAACAATCATTGTTACTTTTTTAAATTTTTCTGGACCACTGAAGTAAGTTACATTCAGTACAATCATTTACCAGCTGCAGGATTACAACAGACATCATCTGACAGGCTGGGTCTGTTCATCCTGGTGTCAGTGAGAAGAAAATCTACTGAGAGGGATTTTTCTAACTGGGTAGCTGGGTTTTCATAAATTCATTTTATATATTCATCATAAGTGAACATCTTTTTATCATCATCAGTACTAGACAGCAGAGCATAAACCAAACAATGTTTAACAGAAACATCATTGATCCCCAGAAGATGAAAAAAGACATCGGAACAAAAAAAAAAACCAAAATAATTCTCTTAGGCACCTTGTATATTTCAGTTCTTAGGTTGGTGGCAGTGGTTGCATGGCTGTGGCTGTGAAACATGCATAGTACATTACTAGACGTCAAACGTATTTAACATAACTACAGTCACACAAATAAGGAGTAAGGAGCTGAAAGTTGAATTGGTTGACTTAGGGAGGGGTTAATACATTTGTGAACACAACTGTTTTGCTGCTCTGTAATCACCCAGACTGTAGCTAGACAATCATGTGTGGGAGGGATTTGGTATATGGTGTGTGTGTGTGTGTGTGTGTGTGTGTGTGTGTGTGTATGTGTGTGTGTGTGCGTGTGTGCGTGTGCGCGCGCGCGTGTGTGTGTGTGTGTGTTTATATGTGCGTGTTCATGTGCAAGAATCTATGTGTCTGTGTTTGTGTGTTTAGCAAGATAAAATGAATTACTAACACGGTTTAAAAAATAGTTATTCTGGTAGCATTCAGTAGGTAAAAACAAATGATCAAAATGGTCATGATTATCAGTAATCACATTTAAAAGATCATTTACAATGTCACTGGCATGCATCTGTGTGGTACATGCATGTGTTCATTTGAGTGCAAACATTTGTATAAGTTACTGGCTTTAATGCCCGACAATAAGCTGAATTCCCTTCATTTGATTGCAGTAAATCAGTGGAGGTGTAACTGGTCAAAAAAGTGGTGATTCCAGTAGGATTGGCCTGTCTATATCTGATCACAGTTAAACAATCATGAATCTGGATCGTCAAAACACTGGAAATGCATTCAGCCAAAAACGTTTTCTCTGGGAGTGCAGTGTATGTGACCCATCAAACAATGCAGGGCTGGACTCTCAGGTTTATTTGAATGTGTGTGTGTGTGTGTGTGTGTGTGTGTGTGTGTGTGTGTGTGTGTGTGTGTGTATGTGTGTGTGTGTGTGTGTGTGTGTGTGTGTGTGTGTGTGTGTGTGTGTGTGTGTGTGTTGCATATAACGTATGTCCTATTGTGAATGTGCATATGTAACAAGCTGAAACACATTACTATAAGAGGAATTTCTTTTACCCACTCAAAAAGTTTTTTTTTTCTGAGTAAAAGCAGCAAATTATCACAAATGTTAACTAGTCACAGTTAAACAATTATCTGGACTGTCCAAGGTTGTGTGTGTATGCACAAACATATATGCATGTGGGAATGTGTATGTGCCTGTGTATATGTATGTACCAGAAAAGCATTATTAGGCTGGGGAGAAGAGACTGGCTGCCCTGGGCACAAGCTGTTAGAGAGCTCAACTGAAAATTACAGATGGGATAGAAATGCATTCACAACATCCATTTATGAACCTGTGATGACATTGGAGCTACATAAATGAAGGTAGAGAAGCTCAGTATGTGCTTGTTACTGTAACAATGTGCTTGTTACAACTGTAGTAAACAGCTTACTACAGTTACAGACTTTATTTCCTTAACCTTTAGCAGACCTTGCTTTTGGTCCTCAACTCTCAGATGTTTTTCTTTTTTGTGCTCCTCAACTTTTTACCCCCACTAGAGGAAGCAACATCTTTGACCTGGTTATTACTAACATGGGCAACTGTTGCTCTATACCAATAGTCAATTCCTCCTTGGTTAGATCTGACCCCAAACTAATCACCATGGAAATCCACATCTCACCCACACCCCCTGCAAAGGTAACCACCTTGAAAAACTTCTCCAAAGCTTACTTTGGGCTCCTAAAAACAGAGGTGGCTAACTTCATGCTACATTCAGATCTGGTGAGTTGATTTGATGGTTGAGATCAGACACACGAAAATAAAATTTCTAAAGATTCCAAAGACAACCACGAGGCATTCTATAACTATGTCAAGAATCTAAATGGCAATGCTCAGATCTGCTCTTAGCTACAACAGAATGGCATTAAATATACTGATCCCAAGAATATTGCCAATATCCTGGCAGATCAATTCAGTGCCAACTTCACCCCCCCCTCACTCCCTAAATGGCCCATCTCAATACCGGAAGATTGCCAAATTCCAGTAATAATGGGCACACAGGTAAAAAACACACTCTCCAAAGCTAAGAATACAGCATCCATGGGGCCAGATGACATCCCATCAAAACCTCTAATGCCAGCTATGAAGGCAGAATTGCGGCAGACACTAAAAACAAACACAAAGCCTTCTATAGTTATATCAAGAATTTCCATGTCAATACTCAGGTTTGCTCTGAGTTACTGCACAATGGTACCTCCTATACTGAACCAACAGATACTGCCAACATACTGGCTGACAGATTCACTGCCAACTTTACACCACTCCCCCCCCAAAGGACCAATCACAATACCGGAGGAATGGCAGGCACCCAACATTACTGCAGTACAGGTTAAAGCTGCATTGTCCAAGGCCAAGGATACAGCTTCCATGGGACTGGACAATATCCCTGGATGTGTTTTACATGAACTACAAAGTGAACTGGCACCACATCTGTGTGCCCTGTTCAATCACAGCCTCACCTCAGGCTTTGTCCCTACTGAATGGTGCACTGCTACAGTCATCCCTCTCAATAAAGGGGGAGCGACTACAGACCCTGGGAATTATCGCTCCATTAGCCTGACGAGTCTGATATGTAAGGCTATGGCTCACATCATCATGGACCTAATTAACAAGGATATAGGGAATCTCCCAACTCTAGATCCCACTCAGTTTGGTTTTGTGAAAGGTAGATCATGCCTGTTCAACCTGGTTGACTTCTTTGAGTCAGTAACCAGAGCTGTGGATGAGGGCAAGGCAGTTTATACAGCCTACCTTGATCTAGCCAAGGCCTTTGATACCATTCACCACTCAGGAATTATTGATAAACTCACCAAACTAGGCATCAACTCATATATCACTAGGTGGGTTGCAAATTGTCTCACAGATAGAACCCACAGTGTGAAAGTAGTGGACTCCAAGTCAGACTGCCAACCAGTCACGAGTGGAGTCCCACAGAGATCAGTCCTGGGTCCTCTCCTGTTTAGCATCTACTTCTCAGAAGTCTAGCACAACACTGAGGGACTCTGGCTGACCATGTTCACAGATGACTGCAAGCTGGGAGCCATTATTAACTCCACAAGTGATGTAGATATCCTACAGAAAGGCCTCACTGAGACCAATGACTGGTGTCAAAACCATGGCCTTAAGCTTAATACCAAAAAATACGTCATCATCCCCTTTGGGAAAAACTCATTTCCCACTAATTACCACATTGATGGGAGCCCACAACATTGAAGGTATTATAAGAAATCTGGGGACACAGGTTGACAGCAATCTCTCCTTTGACCACCACATTGCCACTGTGTTCAGAAAGTCCTTCTATGTGGCACATCTTATTACCAAGGGTTTTTGCATCCAGGAAGAAAGAGGTCATCATCTCTCTCTACTCTTCCCATATTAGGCCAGTCATCGAGTATAATGCTCCATTTGGCATGTACATCACTAGACACATGCAACAGCTGGAAAGGTCACAAACGTACCTCACAAAGAGGATCCTCGGCTTAGGCCTTAAACACATGTCCTACACAGACAGACTCAAAAAACTCCAGCTATGCTCTGTCTCACATCATCTACTAAGAGGCAATCTTTGCTTGACTTACAAAGCCATGTCTGACCCAGTTCTGTTAGAAATGCTACATCTAAAGAAATCCCAATCCCACCACACCGCATGCTCGAGAGACTTCAACCTTATTACCACAATCAACAGAACATGCTGGAGGGACAGGTTCATAATCCAGAGACTGCCCATGCTCTGGAATAGACTTCCCATACATGTCAAGCAGAGCACCTCGCAGGCCTTCTTCAAGAGAAATCTTGATGAGTGGATGGGAAATAGAAAGTTCATCCTGGGGATCACTCCAGTGGCTCTACTTGATATAGGCACTGGGAACTAATGTTAGGTGGCACGATGCCAGGGCACATCTATGGGTTAGGCTTGTAAAGGCTCCAGGGCCACTAGCCTAGTACACACCTATGAACCTATGAACCTATGGAGGGGCAACTGCCTGGGGAGTTGCCCATGGTGGCAGATGACCTAGCTATGGTTCTGGTGTACTATAAGAAGAATTTATTTTTCCCTCATCACAGTAAAACATCAAAGGTGTACCCAGTCAAAAAATAGTTATGGGTGTTGGCCTTTGTGTAAATGTTACTGATCCCAAATGTCAGCAATCATGGATCTGGATTGTATGAAATTCTGCAATTATGTGACCATAGTAAAGGACTGAAGATTCAGCCAGTCAGAAAAGTGGCTATTCAGAAGAAGGCAGACTGTGTGTGAAAGGAAAGTATTATAAATATTTGCCAATCACAGTTGCTGAATTCTGCTGGTGTGCATGTGTTTGATTATGTGTGTGTGTGCGTGTGTGTGCGTGTGTGTGTGTGTGTGTGTGTGTGTGTGTGTGTGTGTGTGTGTGTGTGTGTGTGTTTCTGTATGTGGCGATAAGGTCATTGCATATCTGAATGTATGTGCATGTTCGTGTGCGTGTGTGTGTGTGTGTGTGTGTGTGTGTGTGTGTGTGTATGTGTCTGTCTGCGCCATTGGGTTGTGTGCCTGTGTGTGGATATGCACTCACATCTGAAAGTATGTGGATGTTTCTGTGTGCATGTCTGTGTGTGGATATCCACTCACACTTCTGAATTTGTGACATCCCTCCTCTGGGTCAGTTGTCCAGCAGCCTGAATCCTCACTACTGACACCGGTGAGGGATGTTCACTTGCAGCA
>NC_056726.1:1786911524-1786919024 GCF_019279795.1 Protopterus annectens | reverse complement strand
TGTGTGTGTGTATGTATGTACAGCAGAATTTTTTTTCATTTCAGTGTAGTATAATATTATAGGTTTATCGAGTCAAAAATTAAATTGTTATTCTGGGGAGGTGAAGTACCAATTGGTGTTTAAAGGCAGCTGGCTTACTGTAATTTAACTGCAGTTTAATGACTTCAGATCAGCATTGACACCAGCAGTGTGTTTATAATAACCAAGCTAGAATGCATTGTCATGGACAGAATTTCTTTTTTTCTACTGCAATTGAACATCTGCATATACCTAGTCAGACTATGTTAGACTAGATTGAGACAGCCAGTATGAAAGATGAAATTCACCATGTTAAAAAAAAATATCATCAGTGCTTCTGGCTTCATTACAGTTGAAGTAAATGTACATAAAGAAGAGGCTTGTTTTAGTGGAGACCTACTTTTAAAAGGTGATGAAACTATTGTTTTGTAGTGCTTTGTGAAATAACTCGACATAATGTTTTTATTTATTTATTTATTTTACATTTGTTGAACAGGTTTGTCTGGCTGAGCTGATAGACCTTTTTCAGTGGAATCCTGGGGAGAAAAGCTGCACAAAATTACAATAAAAATTGTAAATAAAATAATAATTATATACAAACAATAATCCTTTTCAAAGCTGACAGAGTCAAAAAATATTTTGCAACAAAAAGCTTTTTCACGTTGGTACAGTAATAGCATAGAAATTATTTCCAGAGCATCAAATTAGTAATTTAACATAAAATGTGTATGAATACAATATGCAGAGTTAGTATGTACAGCCAGTCTAGTTGGAGTTAGTGAGGATACGACAGGTAGTATATAAATAGAAGTATTCTAAGATTGAGTAAACAGGTAATTAACTAGATATAATGACTAAGAGAGCTGTCAGATAACAAAAATTGCAGATGAGGGGAGAGGAGGAGAGAGGGCAAGCTACATAATAGAGAGAGACAGGGTATGGCGGGTGAGTACAGTGGCATGACCAGCGACTTGTTAGGTAGATTTTGGTAAGTGATTTGAATTCTTTGAGTTAAGTGTTCTGATTTCCAATGGGAGTTTGTTCCAACAATTGGAAGGGTAATAGTTGAAGACTTTTTGACCAGTTTTGCTCTTGGTTTTATAGATTTGTAGTAGATCTTGGTCTGAGTTATGAAGAGTCCAAGAAGGAGTGCAGAAGGAGATTAGAGGGGACAAGATGGGACAGAAAATGGTTGGTACAAGATAGAGTGAATAAGTTGAAGCTGAGAGAGGAATATGGTGGAGAAATTCTAGCCAGTTTAAGTGTTTTAAAGAGAGACAGTGATGAGATTTATAGCTTTGATTTGCAGCAAATCTGGCCACTTTGTTATAGGTAGTTTTAAGCTTAGTTAAGTGAGAGATTTGGAGGCTAGTAAGGATTTGAGATCTGTGCAATAAGCTTGGTGAGAGATAGTTGTGAGAAAGGGAGACTTTACCTTTGTTAGAGAGGAACTTATTATTTCTGTATAAGAGGCCAGTTTTTGATGGGTTTTCTTAATGCAAGTGTTGACATGCAAGTCACATTTCAGTTGGTCATCTGTCATGACCACAAGAAGTTTTGTGTTGGGTTCAGCTATGACAGGAATTTTAATTAGAGAATGGATAGCAAAAGTGGGTTTAAGGTCATTTGGGTTTGTGGCAAGAACAAGTAAAAGTTTAGCTTTTTTAGGACTCAGAATTAGCTGGTTGTTAGTCATGTACGTTTTGGCATTCAGAATTCATTTTGATGTTACAGTTAGAAAACACAGCTGGTGTGTCTTTGTTTGGCAATGATATGAATCTCACACAGCTCTTTCTTTGTGTTGTTTAATCAGCTGTTTGTTGTTGTACACACGTTCTGTATTGAATGTTAGCAGCTTTCATCCTAGCTGACTGTGTGTGTGTGTGTGTGTGTGTGTGTGTGTGTGTGTGTGTGTGTGTGTGTGTGTGTGTGTGTATGCAGAAATTATTTACTGTATCTATAGGATGGGAGCTATTTTGAACAGTATGTTGAATGCAGTTTTAATAGAAACATTTGAATATATCGAAAGCTGATGTGAATTTTTGGAATTATGATTTTGCTCATAGCTTTGTTGTTAATGGTGTGTGTGGACAGTGGTGAAAAAATCAACAATAAGCCACCTGGACATTTTCCAGAAATCTACTGAAAGTAAACATTTTCCGTTCTGTGCTGTATCACAGTCAGAATAGTATTTAGTTCTGTTGAGTTGTCACTACATTAAAAAACAGTAATAAAATGATGGTATTAAATCCATTTTTCTGCAAACATTATAAAAGGTTACAGTCTTTAGCCTGCCACGTTAGATTTCAAGAAAGATCATCTAAATGGTTTGGCATCTGTGTAAGTAAAGCATGTGTTTTGTGTACCCTTTCCTAGCATATTTTGTAGTTTCACTGCTTCCTTTAAAAAATTATTCAGGATTCTTTGCATTTTGTCTTCATTAATGGCTCACTTGAGTCATACGCATGCCTCTCATCTATACAGACTTTCACAGAATGTCTAGATTTTTGCATCATATTTTGGGTCTTTTTCTCATAAAATTGTGGTTTTCTGGTAAATCATTGAGGTTGAAGTAGGAAAATAATGACAGACATTTGAGTTTCAGACTTCATACCCTTCAGAAAAATTCATGTTAATAAAAAAATAAAATCTATCATTCTATCAATTTTCTAAGTTTGTAAAACCAATATTTAAAAAAATGTCCCTATTTTGGGGCCTTTGCTCCCCCCCCCCTTATTTATGGCTCTGTCCAGTTTTCTTGCTCTAAGAGGTTGGGTAGTATGGCCATATGCACAAATCTATTGTACTAGATGGGCTGTCTGGCGGGGTTATAGTAAGACACTTTACCCTGTAAGGGTCACTGCTAGTAACAACTCCATCATTCTGCATTATCATTGTTCCATGCTGGTGTGGGATGTTGTGTTAGCATTATATTGCAATCTGTGTGATTCATAATGTTTCTGTGAATAACTGTCCTCTTGGAACCACTGAGGACCTTTATCCTTTTCTTAACTCACCATCACTTAGGGTACCATCAACAAAACTTTTAGGAATAACAATTGATAATAATCTCTCTTTTGATCAACACATTAACATCACTATCAAATTAGTAAACAGAAAAATTGGATCCTTATATAGAATTAAACCCTACCTAACTGCTTCTGCCAGAGCTACAATTGCCCACTCCCATCTTATATCTACACTCCTTTATGCTTCTCCTATCTTTACCAACCTTAAGAAAGCCAACCTTAACAAACTTGCCACATCCTATTACAACATTGCCAGATTTGCTACTGGTAACCCTTATAGAACACATCACTGTGTGAACCTGAAACAACTAGGATGGATGGAATTTCAACACCTTTTGCTCATTCCCCAACTCAATATTGCCCACAAATTACTATACCAGCCCAATAACACTCCTATTCTTTCTCAACTTTTAATCCCTTATAATAATCTCAACTCTCTTAGAGCTTCTAAGAAACTTATGGCCTGCCCTACAAAGTCCAATAACTCAGCCAGTGACTCTCTTTTCTCTAATACAATTGGAAGGAGCTGGAATTCACTACCCAGTGAAATCACTCTACTCGCATCTCTGCCTCTCTTCAAACAAGAAATGAAGAATTACTTCAAAAGCCATTGGCTCTGTTCCTGTATAAAGCCTGACTAATCTTTCTACCTTCATCTGTCTATCCTCCTCCTCATTTTTCCGCCACTATCTCTTCTTTTCTTTTTTCTTTCATTTTCTTTTCTTTTTATAACTCTTTCTTCCTTACTCTTATTTTTCTCTACCTCTCTTTGTCTCATATCTAGCAAGTCTTTTCTGCTTCTTTTGTTTTACAGTCATCTCTTTGATGGCTTCCTTTTTTTTTACCCACTTATAGTATTTTTGCCCTCTTTCTCTGATATTTTACCCTTTTGCTTGCCTCTAACTCTCTCTGTACAACAACTTGTCACCCTATATTTTTCTCACTGTCATCTCATCCTTTAACCTGAATCTTAGTTTCTCATACAAGTTATATTTTTGATATATCTTCTTTAATTAAGTTTTTATTTTGACATTATATTGCCATTTGTTATTATTGTAATTGCTTTTTAATTATAAGTTTTTTTTCTTTTTATGTGTATTTCTGTGTGGAGCTTTTCTCCCCGGGCCTCTATTGAAAATGGAAATATATCCAGCTAGACTAACCCGGTCAACAAATGTAAAATAAAATAAATAAATGTAACAGAGCTTCTCACCTTTAACATCTTGTTGAACTTGCTGATCTCTCTGGTAAAGAACAGATCTTTTGCACAAAAAATCTAAAATGAGGGTTCTAGATAGCGAAAATGATACAATGATTTGGAGAGATATTCCAGCTTGTTTTTACCCTGATGTACATTTGCACCTAGCACAGGATATCTCTTCTGGGTCATAGGTATAGTTTGGACCTGCAAGGCATTCTTTATTCACTGCTTAAATTTTAGTGACTTTGAGAAGACTTGCATGGTAGATGAACCACTGCATTAGGTCTGCTTTTGGAAGAATATATTCTCTACAATTTAAGCAGATTTGTAGGCGAGACTTTGATGTAGTGAACATTTCCATTTCAATGATTCTGATGTTTTTACTACACTTGATATTGCAGATAAAAAACAAGATATGCTGAAAAAAATAAAGTATACATACTGCCTGCCAGAAAGCTACAAACAGAAAGTCGCCTTCAATCTCTAACAAAAGAAAAATGTGTACCCCTTTCTATTTTTAAATAGATACAACGGGTCTGGAAGCAAATAGCTTCACTGATCTTAAACAAAGCTAGATGTAACTTTTAGAAGACATGTTGAAAATAATGCTGGTGCCCAATAATTACAGCAGCATAGAAATGCATCTCCCTGCAGCAGATGATTTATCAGGTCTTTAGGATGGCTCGTAGAAGAGAAGGTGATTCATGTTTTGCAGGTGAGTACAAACAAACCTAAATTCTTCATCTCCGGTGCCTTGGATTTTACTGAGAACTCTGAGTGAAGTTATCATCCTTTCTCTTCTATAGTTTATTCAATAAAGGCATTATGGAGATGAAACTGGCATTCATTACTTCTGAATTTTGAATCTGTATATTTTAAATTACAAAGAGCATGGGCAACATAGTCAATGGAATTAATTAGTGAATTGGTATTTTGTGCCAGAATCCTAGTACCATTCAATTTTAGACTGTTCAGCACAGTATTTTATATATACTGTGCTTTTTCAATATCTTATTCATGCGGCATTCTTTTTTCTGAACTAGGATGAAAGCATTTGGGAGCAATAAAGGAATACTGTACACTGGCAAACCTATTGTCACTGCTTCACTTAAAAGCAGCCTGCTGCTTGCAGTAGTTATTGTAGAAACTCTAATTGTGGCAAGTATTATCTTCCAATTTATGCACATATGTGCACAAGTGGTACATCCTGTACTACGGTAATAGACATCTTGTCTGGTCTTAGACATGTTTTTTTTTTCATTTATAAAGTGTGGTAACAGCAATAAATGCAGACTCAGACCTCTCAACTCTCCATAATTTGATGAAACATATTTTCAGGCCTGAATTTGTTATATTTTTGGAAGTATGTCCCTATTTTTATGATTCAATTACTCCTTCATACAATTTTGTGAATCTCTTTCATCATGTGTGATTTACAAAGCTGTCTAGTACACAGAAAACCACACTGCCTAATCAACACACTAGTGGACTATAATGTAATATAATAATTGTAAAACTTAGACGACCTTCTAAATGAAGACTGTGCATATTAGGAGGGCATGACTGCAACATAAGACACAATACAGTATTTTATTTTTATGTTATTTCATCTTTGAATTTGTTAACTATGGTACAGCTCTGATCCCACTGTGAATTATAAGGAAGTGATAGAGGAAAAATGAAGCCGTTCTTTAAATTTAAGATGATTTATAATGTAAGTCTAAATGTTGCCATAAATTAAAAGTGGGTACTGCTGTATATGATTATGAGTAATAGTATGTGTGTGGGGAGAGGAGTGCTCAACACTAGGTGAATTTGCGTAGATATTAGTTTTAGTAAGTAAGTTGGTTGAATTATTGGGACTATATAGTTTAATTGAAATAAGTATTCATTGAATAAATATTCATCGAAAACTAATCAGCAGAATTAATTTCAGTGAACCCCAGACATTTTCCCAGAGTTAGGAATCACTTGGCCATCACCGCAGCTTTTCTTTTTCCCTACTGTAGTGTGATCTGTGAGTAGGTCTATATATTTGGGGAGTGTGTGGGGCAAAGCCTGTCACTTGGGTGGGTTTGATTTAGTGCAGTGTGTGTTCCGGAGTGTTGGTGAGTGAGTGGTTCTTAATCCTGGTAAAAAGTCCAGGGTTTGCTGAAATGAGTTTCACTGATTAGTGTTCGATGAATATGTATTCGATGAATATATATTTTGATTATGTGATACAGACCTGAATTATCATAGTCATAATCAGAAACCAATCCACTACTATTTCTTCAATAACCATGCACACCCCATCCTTCACAGACAACTGATCGATCACCTTCATTTATGAATAACATCACCACTCAACAGCCAACTGAACTAATTGCATTCAAAGCCAAATCAACTACAGCATTCCACCTGCAAAGCTGCCTCTCCACCTTTGACTGGACACCTGTACTCACATGCCATAAGCATTCACAAGCAGCTGATACTCTCAGTCAAATCCTTACTGAGATTTAAAGTAAATATTTCCTTCTTACTTCTAGTCTCTTTAAACATATCAAAATTGTCTTGCTAACAAATGATAAGTGAAAAATTTGGAAAAGCAACCTCAACCAAGATAACCAAATTCACCTTACCACTCTCCATAACTTATCAAAACAAGTCATCAGATTCATTTCCAATCTCCAGCAGAATTCTCCCTGTTATACTTATCTAAACATTTCTGGCATGAAATAAACCTTAACACAAACTAAGTCCGTACTACCAAAAGAAGAAGCTGCTCAGTGTATCCAGCTGCCCAAATAAATCCTGCAAGCACGAGTAAAGCGACATACTGTTTATTACAAAAACTAAAAATCACATAAAGCGCTTTTCGTCAGGCCACATAGCCCAACTTCTTCAGATATCTGTTCAACATAAAACATTGACTATATAGGAAGTGAAAGAGTCAGCTCTTTCCTGGAACAAACAGGAATCAGCTGTTCTTAAAGTGGCACTCACCCTCATTCATTACCTAAGGTATCGCTTGAACAGCTCTCATCTACACAATTGTTTTAAAAAACAATGTTTCTAAATAGTAAATAAATAGTTAAAATGACGTAAAAACAGCATTTATCCATGATAAAATATTGATTCGATTAATGTTAAAGTTAAAAAAATGTATATAAGATATATATATGTGTATTTCTAAAGAATATATATATATATATATATATATATATATATATATATATATATATATACACATATATACATATATATATATAT
>NC_056726.1:1786866524-1786909024 GCF_019279795.1 Protopterus annectens | reverse complement strand
TTGAAAATGGAAATATTAGGGGGAACAGCTTCTAAATGTTTAAGGAAAAATCTGGATATGAAAATATTGGGGGGACATTACAGGGATGACTAACTGATGATGTTAGTTTTGTTAGATATGGTTTTAGTGGTTAGGTCACATGTGCAGGAAAGTTTATTTGGAAATAAGGTTTTGGAAACAGGAAAAAAGCAAAAGGTGGCAATGAAGTCCAGTTAAAAGATGGTTGGAGTACATAAGAAAAGACCGGTAACAGTCAAAGAATGTAGTAAGGCAGTTACTGGCTCTGAATCAGGAGATACAATGACAGTTGATGCAGCAACTTTGCTTAGAAATGGGAAAAAGAGGGGTTCATCAAGATTGTGATGCTTGTAGATATTGTTGAGATGGTGCTAAGCATATAAATTAAAATGCAGCATTAGTTGCTTTGGTTTGGAGACATTTATTTAGTCCAGGAGGGCAGATTGTGTATCTGATGTCTAAATATAAAAGTAAGAATGCTGAAGATGTATGGTGAACAAGATTTATATGAGTCACTGGTTTTACTTTAGGTGATTAGACAAGAGGTCATATTGATGTTTAGAAAGCAAAATAATAGATGTCAAAATAGACCCTTTTGCCCCTACTGATTGCCCTAATATGTGGAAAAGATGATGTCTTTGTTAAGTTACAGGAAAGATACAGATTGGTAAATTCAATAAGGATAGATAAGAGGTGAATGAGAAGACCTTTCTAAGATCGCAGGTCATTGTTAACAACATCAACTCCATTTTGCCATAGGGAAGGCATGACATGTTCACAATTCATGCCAGTCATGCTGGTTATCTTTTACTTGGCTGGCCAAGATGGCTATGTTAATAGTTTAAAGAAATATTGGAGATAAAATAAATGGAAATAAACCTTCTTATCTCTTGCTTAGTAGTCTGATGGGTGGATAAGTTGATGTCTTGATTGGTGAAGAGAGTAAATATTAACATTGATGAAAATGTGTGGGCTGCTATAAATGCATGGCCTGGTTGTTTTGTTTAAATAAGACGATTCCTTGTGGATTAAGTAATAAAGCTTTAAGGATGAGTAAATAACTGGATAGTGGAAATGCAAGAGATTAGGTCACCAATTTAGGCAGTATGTGTGAACAGGTTTAAGGTGGATGTAGGAAAAAATAAAGATAAGGAGCTATCTGGGGAGGTTAGATGGACTTTTCAGAACTAACAGGGCATGATAACAGGCTAATTTGCCTGTTTACTGCTTGATGGGTTTGGGAGAATGGCAGGGCATTGCATTAAGGATAATAGAGACATGGTAATCAGAAAAAAGTTAACAAAAAGATTATATGAGAAGGTTATAGATGAGTGTGCGTGTGGTGTGTATGTGTGTGTGTGTGTGTGTGTGTGTGTGTGTGTGTGTGTGTGTGTGTGTGCATGTGCACATGTGCCTTGGCAGAATGTAAAATGGGCATAAAAGTGAAGTTTATGGAAGCTTTGGGAACTGCGGTGGTTAATGGGTATCAAGTGAAAGAGTGATACTCAGCTTTCACCACAGATATTGTGTAATGTATATGTAATTAAATACTTAATAATGATTTAATGACATGCTCACCTTAGTATGGAGACACACTTGGATTGTTGCTCAGAAACTTAAAATTATACATTTCGAGAGGATAAAACATGTAGTATCAAGACTGAAGCTATTGCAAAGCAAAGTCATTGTAAATTATGTGCCAGACTAAAATAAGATATGTCTCTTTACGATGTGTAAATTGTGCACACATGTGAATTGCTTACTAAGAGCAATAAAGTATGCTTTAATAAAGAAGAAACATAATGATGAGAAGTTCACTGACATAAAGCATCACAAAATACATAAGCACTTTTCTATTTCTGATGAAAGTTTTCATACACAGTAGTTGCTCAGGAACGTCCCTTCAGCATGACAGCATGGATGTCTTGGTCAGTTTATTTAGACTGTATATTCTACCACAGTACATAGTGTCTATTAGTCAGTTTATATATTGATCAACCTTGTGACAGATAGATCACGTTAAACTTCTAAATGACTTGTTCTATCCCAATTACAAATGTACCAAAGTATGTATTGTACCACAAAAAAAAAAAAAAAAATAAAATAAAATAAAATGATTGCCAAGAATGCCAACACAAACTAATAAATCACAACAAAGCATGCAAAATCCCCATGTCAGGAACAAACTCCTTTAAGTGAAACAATTCCAACATAGCCACGGATAGTCCAAAAATAAAAAAAAACTTTAATCACAACCAGAAAAAGATAGTTACATGCAAAGCCTGTTCATGTTTAACAACTACACGTTTAAACCAATCACTGACTTCATCAGAACTGATTTAAATGTGTGTCACATCCATTTATGTAAGGCAACCAATCTTAAAAATAACCAATCATGAAAATCCATCTCCTCAACTAATTATGTAGCTGATTTTAATAAGTTAGTTTTACAGGCACATGTTCCCAGAGGAAAAAAAATATACCAAGTTGTAAAAAACTAACTGCCTCTATCTCACCCTACCACTTAGTTCAAACAATTCTGATGATCTGGTATTTGTTATATGAAATGAAAAAAAAATGGTTAAAATGTTCACTGAAAGAGGATATACCAAGAAACCTGTCACTGATATATCTAAGAATATTATTCAGAACTGGGGCAATAAGTACAAACCCTGTTTAAGGACAGTTACTGGTTTGCTGATTTCCCATTGAACATAATGAGAGGAATACATCAGAGTCAATATAGCATGGGTTCAGAAGATGTGAACAGGATAACTGGAGTATTTTTAGAATTAGTACTCAAATTTTATCTGTAGTAGGTAAGCACCCCAATTTAACATCTCAAAATATGAAACATCTTTTTGAAAACAATGGGCCACATGGTTTTAAGAACTTTGGCAAGGGAACAAAAATAAACTGGGAGTTGCAGGCAATTCCCAGACATTTTGAAAAGTGATATTTTAATTTTTAGGGTGTAACAATCAAACTACTATTAATTTGAAATCTGGGAATTGTTCAAAAGGAGATGCCTATATTGCAAAATGTGCTAACTGTCTAAGTTTTTATATAGGTAAGAGTAAAAGTTTATATTAAATATAGAGGATATATAAGCCTAAGTTTGACATTAAAAATAAATGTACCAACAGCTGCTTATTTAGGCATTCAGAGATTTGTAGGAATTTCAAGGGGTTCCAATTTTCAATTGCGAATATCAGTAACCCAACCCTGGAGGGTGTTGGTAGACTAGGCTGGAATATAGAGAACTATTCTGTCAATTTAAATTGAATGCAACTTTCCCCCAGGTCTTAATGAAAATATATCTATTGTCCTAGTTTTAAAATTCAAATTCAAAGCTGCTAAACTTTGAATGTTACATTTTTTTAATTAAAATTAAAATATATAATATGAATTTTCTTGACAAGACTTTTACATGGAATTGTTTCAAACTGCTTTTAAAAGTGTTTATTTGTCACAATTTTGTAATACACCAGCACAGTTCAACAACATTTTTAAACTTATTATTTCTTTGTACTTGCATGTTCACAACCTTTTAGCCTATAATTGAACAGAATAAAAATTTTGTGAGGGGTAAGTCCAAGGTTGTATTAAACAGAAATTATTTAAACTAAGTGGTAGGGTAAGACAGCAGTACTTAGTTTTTTTACAACTTGGTATGTTTATTTCCTCTTGAGGACATGCCTTTTAAAACTAACTTTTTAAAATCAACTAGATAATTAGTTAAGGGGATGGATTTAAGTTCATAGGTAGGTACTAGGCTATTGGCCCTGGGGCCTACACAAGCCTAGCCAAAAAGGTACCCTGGCTTTCGCCACCCAAGAAAATTATTTTCCTGTGCCCCTGTCAAGCAGAACCACAGAAGTGATCCCGGGGTGAATTTCCGATTACCCATCCAATCATCAGGATTTTTCTTGAAGAGTGCTAATGAGGAGCTCTGTTTGCCATAGACAGGTAGTCTGTTCCAGAGTATGGGTTTATGATTTTTATGACTGGTTATTTTTATGATCGGTTGCTTTACATAAATGGAAGTGACACACAGTGAATCAGTTCTGTTGAAGTCTGTGATCAGTTTAGATGAAAATCCTGTAGTAATTTTGTGAGTGTTAAATATGAATAGCCTTTGGAAGTAACCATCTTTTTTCTGTATGCTATTAAAGGTGTTTTGGGGGCTGCCTGTGGCTATTTTGGAATCATTTCACTTAAAAGTATGTATTGTCAAACATTGTGAAATGGACTATAACTGGAAATCTGAGTCAAACTTCAATGGAATTATAGGTACAACATTTCCATTCTGAGAGTGATGATAGCAATGTAAACATCAGCAAAGAAAAAGTCTACAAAAAACAGTCTTTCAGTAACATCCTTTTCAGGGTTTTGGATTTCTGTGGGAAGCAAGGATTGGTGCTTTCTGGTATAAGGCCTGCTCTAACATCTGTTCACAGCTGCAATAAACCAAACCTTAAGCCCTTATTTTGTTATGCACCTTTCTGGTATCATGACATTGCAAACCCATTTGAAAACATGTCAGAGACATTACATTTGCATTTCCAAAGGTGCAGAAAATGAGCTCTTGGACTACATGAACCTGAATAGCCATAATGTCAGAGTACACATCAGTGTCAGTGTCTTGACAAGCAGAATGCTTGTTTTTGGTGCTGGGAAATCAGAAGACTGTGGTTCTCACCCCAGCAGAGTGGGTTCATTTTTCCATTACAGACATTGTAGTGTTAATATTCTTGGATGCTGCATTCTTGAGTATGCATTCCTGTGGACGAGATGTTAATCAAAGGTCCCATCTACCTGAACTGGTGGTAGTTGCGTTGAATGAAAAAGATCCCACATCACTTAATGAGAAAAGAAGGGGTGTTTCACATAGCCTTGGCCAAATTTCTCTTAGTCACTAAGAATACCACATCAGACACCCCTCCCCCCCAAAAAGAAACCTAATCTGGTCAACAAAAGGTGTGTCTGTAACAAAATCAGTCCACAGTCATTAGGACCACATTACTCAATTCAATCAAATGAGATTACAGATACCAATACCTGGCAGCAGCTTGGAGTTGTCCTGTGACATCTGAGAGATGGTGAGACAATGGACACCTTTGTTGAATGTGTTATCTTTGCGAGTGCGACTGGTGATGACAAATATAATAAGCTAGTTAGGTTACCTAACTAAAACTGCAGAGTTCAGTGATACAATGGCATAAGAAATATGTCAAGATCACATAAAGGTTAAGGTGCTTTGTTCCAAAAAAGAGAACAATATACCATCTATTTTCATTTTGCAAATCACTTGTTAAATTATACAGTTTCTAAGGCTTGTCAAATAACTGAAGTGAAATGCATGAAAAATGCTGCTAAGAGACGTGGCCTGTTTCTCATATATTTCCATACTTCCACAGTTATGTGGAACTGGCAATTCATAATATGAACACAAAAATGGAAAAAAAAAGACTTGGACAAACACAAGAAGAAAGGTAAAAACGTATGTTGTTTTGTGTGAATAATGATAGTTACAGAAAGGAGCACACCACCTTTGAAAATTTACATGAATTATAACAACTACTCCTAGATGGGGTGCACAGCAGTACAACAAACTAGGAAATTAACCTGGGTTTAAAAGGCACCTTAAATGCCAATGGACTGTAAAGATACATTCAACATCTTGTTTTGTTGTGGCATTACAGTCAGCAGGATACTAAGGTAGTAGTTTGGCTTTGCCAAATCACTTAAGTCTGTTACTTCATGGATCAAGCATGTCTTTGAGGATCCACAGCATTTTCTACCAAATACCAAGAAACACCTCTAATCCATATTTAAGATAATGTTAACTATTTTAAAGTGTGTGGCAAAAATACACTTCTATTCCATCAATATGAAAGCAGCAGTCTGTGGAGAACACTAAGGGGTGTGAATCTCTGGTATGTACTAGAAAAAGAGTAATAGTCTTACTGGCAAAGGCAATTTCTGAACTCTCTAGGTGACCTACTGCATTTTCTTACACAGAAGTACAATGTCTGTCCCTAAAGACAGCTAATCTTGCCAACTTAATAGAAGAAACACATCAGCCACAAAGCTTATTTGATGATGAATGTTCTTAACAATTCACTTTTAAGCAAAATATGAGAATGTGAAAGGAGATATAAGCAGAAATATGAGCCAGTTTATTTTCTGCTGACTAAAAGATCACCTTTAAAATCACATACACACTTATAATCCCAGACTTAACTTTTATAGTGAATTATTAACTTCAGGTACAGAGTTAGAGTGCAATGGGCAACCTCTTTGCTGAAAATGGTGAAATCTGATCTATCTATCTATCTACCTATCTACCTATCTATCGATTTATGTGTATGTGTATGTGTGTCTGTGTGTGCATTTGCTATACAGACAAGGATGTTGGTATTTTTTCCAAAACAATATATCAACTACACAGAGTGTTGGAGATCCATTTGGCTCTGTCATCACTCGAAGTATGAACATTTGAGAACAAACTCTTCAGATGGACTTGTTGCTTCAGGCATTTTATACAACAGAACAATATACTTGGCTCTTGCCATATTCAGATCTGTGCTGTGATGAATCTAGGACTACTGCAGATATTCAAAGACACCAAGAAATTCATGTGGTACATAACAGGGCTCCCCATACACTCTGCTGACTAGGGAAAACAATTAAAACATGTGTCCTTCATGTATTTTATGTCCCAAACCATTAAAATAATGCTTTGTCTCGGTATCTCTTTGGCCCTGTGGTGCAGAGGGTTGAAACTCTGCTGCATCCCAGATGATGTGATGATGTGTGTTTGACATTAGCACCAGTGTAGAAGAGGATAAAAGAAAGTGGTCATTGCTGGTTCAATCATCTTGGCAGAGGGAGGCAGCTCTGGTTTGACACATTTGTGACCCCTAGAGGGAGCACTAGGAGTTATATATACTAAGTATGAGCCTAGCAATCACAAAGACATTGTCAGTGGCTTGGCCCCAAGTGGGAAGTCATGTGTGGTTGCATGCATGCTTACACAAGCACTGCAGAAATAGTTAAACAGAGAGAGCCGCTGCAAGTGATGAGACCTTTAAGGGCAGAGAAGGTAGACTACTCAGCTGGACCTGAAGCTGACTTCCTCCCTATTGTCAACGTAGGGGGAATGGATGGGCTGAATGTTCTACCCAGGTGGAAATAAATAGGCTGTAGGTCTCACACCTAGCTCTTGCCTAGTCCCTGGGTGCCTGACCCTAACTATTGATGGAACAAATGGGCCAACTAGGTGAACAGAGAGAAAGAGATGAGCAACGAAGCAGGTTCAGCAGCAATAAGGGCTTGGGGGAATAAAAAATGTCTTCACTCAGGAAGCATTCTCACTAGAGTTTACTTGAATGCAGGACTGTTGCAGTTAGTCACAGACAGCACTAAAGTCATGTTGCACATACAGGTACACAATCTGTAAAGTAGTCATAAAAACATGGGAACAAGCTGTTCAGATAAAATTGTCACTTCAGGTATTTTGTATCCCAAAGCAATAAAACAGTACTTTTGGCACTGTTGTCACTTAAATAATTGTAGTTTTGAATCCAGAATAGCAGCAGACAGTGACAGATAGTGCCACATTAATGTAATACACAGAGTGCACCCAATTCATTCCATTATGCAGGCCAGGCAGTTGACAGCTATTCAGTTCGACTTAATCTCTGCAGCCATTTTATATTCCAGGCCATAAAGACACTCGCATATTAATGCCTATTCTAAAAAAAGTAAAGTCTAAAAGTAGAAAAATCATACTACTCTAAATGTGCTTTCTTTTTAAGGTGAAATTCTTACTAATACTTATAGGTTCATAGGTTCATACTAGGCTATCTGCCCAAGGGCATTTATAAGCCTAGCCCATAGTTATGTGGCTTTCGCCACCCCTTTAGTTTGAATAAAAACTATGCCTATCATTTTTCTGTGCCTCTGTCAAGCAGTGACACTGAAGTAATCCCTGGGGTATATCTGCGATCTTCCATCCATTGGTCAAGATTCCTCTTGAACAAGGCCAGCGAGGTGCTCTGCCTCACATGTACCAGGATTTTGTTCCACAGCATAGGGAGTCTCTGGGTGATGAATCTGTCCCTCCAGCATGTTCTATTTATAACCGTGTCAAGGTTTAAGTCTCCCACCCTTGTGGTTCTGAGGGATCTAGATTTTTTGAGGTGAAGCATATTCATCAAATCTGGGTTTGACATGGCCTTATATGTCAGGCACAGGTCACCTCTGAGCAAGCGGTATGAGACTGAATAGAGCTGGAGTTCTTTCAGTCGGGCAGCATAAGACATATTTTTGAGACCCTTTATCCTTTTGGTGAGGAACTTTTGGGGCCTTTCAAGCTGCAGCAGGTGTCTGGTCAGATACATTCTGAACGGGGCATTGTACTCAATCATAGGTCTAATGAGTGATGAGTACAGGGGACGATGACCTCCCTTGATCTAGATGTGAATCCCTTCATGATCAGGTGGGCGATATAGAAGGTTTTCCTAACTACTTTAGCAACATGAGTGTCAAATGAAAGGCTACTGTCAACTTGGGTCCCCAGATCCCTGATGACTTTTTCTGTGCTCAGTGGATTGCCACCTATATGGTAGCTAGGGGTAACCTTGTTTTTCCCGAAGGGTATGACTATGCATTTTTGGCGTTTAACTTCAGGCCATGGCTCTGGCACCAGTTATCCGTTTCTGTGAGGCCCTTCTGGAGGATATCTGTGTCAGATGTGTTTTCGACTATGGCGCCCAGTTTGCAGTCATCTGCAAACTTTGTCAGCCATAACCCTCCTGTGTTTGCTTGTACTTCAGAAAAGTAGATGCCGAACAAGAGTGGACCCAGGACTGAGCCCTGTGGGACACCACTTGTGACAGGCTTTGAGTCTGACATGGCTCCAGCAACTCTGACCCTGTGGGTTCTGTCACTTAGCCAGTTTGCAACCCATCTTGTGATGTATGGGTTTACATTCAAGCTGATGAGTTTTTCGATGATACCTGAGTGGGGTATTGTGTCGAAGGCCTTTGCCAGGTCGAGGTAGGCTGTATGGACTGCCTTTCCCTCATCAATGGCCTTGGTGACTGTCTCGAAAAAGTCAACCAAGTTTAAGAGGCAGGATCTGCCTTTGACAAAGCCAAACTGGGTTGGATCCAAAGTCTGCAAGTTCCCTATGTCTTTATTTATGAGTTCCATTATGATCCTCTCCATGGCTTTGCAGATAAGGCTTGTCAAGCTAATGGGGCGGTAATTTCCAGGGTCTGTGGAGGCACCGCCCTTATGAAGTGGGACCACAGTCGCCGCGCCCTCCTTGGGTGCGTATCCTGAGGTGAGGCTAAGATTAAACAGCTGTCCTAACTGTGGGTTTAATTCCTCGTTGAGTTCATGAAGCACACAGCCGGGGACACCATCCGGTCCCATGGATGCTGTGTCTTTTGCCTTAGTCAGCGCAGTTCTCACCTGCTCGTTGGAGATGGTTGGCGGGCTACAATCCTCTGGAATAGATATCTCTCATTTTGGGGGGGGGGAGAAGTTTGCACTGAACCTGTCAGCCAGTATGTTAGCAATGTGTGAAGGTTCAGTAATTTTCACATCATTTTGAACTAATTCTGAGCATATCTGGGAGTTTCCTCCTAGGTTTCTAACATAGCTAAAGAAGGCCTTATGATTGTCTTTAGAGTCCTTGGCGATTTTTCTCTCAAAATTTGCCTTGGATGATTTTATGAGAGCTCTTAGTTTTTTACTTATAATGATCAAAGGTGTCTTACCTTTCAAGGATTTTGCTCTATCTTGTAGTAGCTTCCTCCTTTTGTTGTAGAGCTTGTTTATGGCTGGGGTCCACCAGACTGGACGCTTGCCTTTGGTACAGAGAGTCTTAGTTTTGTTTGGGATTGCCTGATCCATGCAGTCCTGTAGGTGCTGGTAGAAGGCATTTGTAAGTGATTCAGCGGTTTGAGTAATGTTTACCACTGGCTCAGGGGCCTTAAAGGAGACCACACTAGTTTTGGCACTGTTGTCACTTAAATAATTGTAGTTTTGAATCCAGAATAGCAGCAGACAGTGACAGATAGTGCCACATAATTACATAAATTATGTTTTTCTGTGACTGAAATATTTTTGATGCTCAAACTATACAATGTTTAACTTTACTGACCTTGACAAAGTATATATGTGACGTAAGTGACAAAAATGACTGAGGGGGGGTAACTAAATAACCAGAAGCATGTTAGTCACATATCTGCAAATGAATACTAATGTGAACATCTCTCTGTTTATTGGTAGTTGCTAGGCTTGCAGACCAGGTGACAATTGATGAGGTTAACCCAAATTTACAGTTGCCCACAAGCACAGTCCAGTTAAATGATTAGCTCAGGATCACAGTGTGCAAACAAGAGTTAAGGAAATCAATACCCATACCCTAGAAGCTACACCTCATAGCCTTGCTAACTAACATGCCTTAAAACTCTGCTTCAAAGTATGAAACATAATTGTCTGTTAATTTCTAACTTCAGTATTTAAGGATTTGCCAGTAATTTGCCAGAAAAAACATAATTTTATGAAAAACGGACTATAAATATGAGGCAAAAATCTGGACATTCTATGAAAATCTGTACAGTTGAGAGGTATGGCTACAGTTGTGAAAGTAAGAATAATTTCCTAAAATGTTACAAATTAAAATTATGTATGTCTACATGTACAACTTCAGCAGCCTTTTGGTTGCTAATGATGATGTGCAAAGGTATATTATGACTTATAGTTGTAATATCAGTACCCTACTTTCATTCTACGGCCAAATACTCTATGGCTAACTATGTGTAGTTAAGTAATATTAGCAGATTAGCAAAGATAAAAAATAGCTTTCATATCCTTACTACTTTCAGTCTTTCAGGTCAAGATGAGTTCAGTTAGATCTGAACAATTTGATACAAAATTTATTTAGTCCAGACTTCTTTTTATGACTAGGGTGATGTTTGAAAGCTAAGTTATAACTTTTTTGTTGTATATATTATTCTATTATTTTATCATTTTTTTAAATTTACCTGTATACAGTATTTGCATTTTGTGATATGAGTTTATTAATGTGGAACTTAATAATACCACAAAGAGTATCCACCAGAGCAAATATTTTTGGGTCTCTGAGGACAGCATCCCAGTCTGTTTACATATGTATGTCATTTACTGTATCAGAGTTTCTGGTGGTAAAGTCTTGAAAAGAGAGCTTTATGACTGCATTCCAATTTACTCTTATTTTAAAGAGTGCATATTGTACCAGCTCTATAAATACAGATTAAAACCACTATGACCCAGATGACCTAAGACGAGTAGTGGCCTTGGTACCAGAACAGCAGGCTGGGGAAGGTGGGACAGAGGGTCCAGTGCCAACTCACTCATCCTGGCAGGATATGGTTAGCCTATCCAACAGAGATTCTCAGTGGATGCTGGATGTTGTAACACGGCATTGTGAAGGGTCAGCTATAAGAAGCTATCGAGCAGTGTGTTTGAAAGTTGTAGCTGTGGTTGTGGCACATCAGCAGAAGTGCGTTTCAGTTAGTTATTAGTGTTTTAGGTGCCCTACTTCTCTAGGCTGCTAACAATAGGCGGAGCTTACACTTATTAAAAAAAAAAACAGGCTCAGTGAGGATGATGATGCTGTTAGACTCGATCTGCATAAGTTACCTAGTCCAGGAATTATTACATCTTATCCTATCTTTGGTCATACTGCGGTGGTAGTGCTGCGGTAGCATTGTCGCCTCACAGTTAGACGTTGCCCGTTCGATTCTCAGTTAGAGCGTCTTCTGTGTGGCGACATGCGTGAATGGGCGTTCCTTCATTGAAGGTTGTGGGTTAGGCCCGGCAAGCCAGCACGTAAAACTCTACTGCCAATCATTAGCAGACTGGAGTTCCGCTGTGGTGACCCCTAACTGGGAAAAGCCGAAAGACACAAACAAATCCTATCTTTGGTCATCCACCTATCCAAGACTGACCATGGTTGCGGGCATAAGATAGACCGTCAACCAGATAAAATTAAGTAGGGATGGTAACTGGCTAGTTAATCCTTAATAAAATAAAGATTATGTTGTCATGATCTATGTTAATTGAAGAGTGTATAAGAAAGGGCAAAGATTACAAAGATTATTGGTTTGTCATATTTATAAGAAATATATTACTATCTCTAGTTATTTGTTGTACTAACTGTAACAGATTGCTTCAATTAACATAATGAGTTAATAATTGAACACATTTATTTACTACTCAATGATTTACATAATCCCTGCTTGTGTGAAAAAATAAATATTGGATTTTCTTTGATTTTTACATTCTACAGTTTAATTCCTACAGGTGACAAATTGTATGCTAAAGTCCTACAATGTTGACAGCAGTATCACTGATATTAACTATTGTTCCTTGACTTGTTTACTTGGTGTTCTTGTACAAATATTAAGACATCATCACCTAGTTAATTAAATCAGTATATCCTTGAATTTGTGCTCTTTATGGTTTAAGTAATAGTATTCTCATAAGGGGGGATGCTACTAACTTACTAACTTTATTCTTTAGACTTCTGGCATTTAGAATAGTCACCATCACCCATCTCTCTGTCTCTCTCTCTCTCTGTCCATATATATATATATATATATATATATATATATATATATATATATATATATATTTTTTTCATTTGAAAATGTGTAAAAACACAGTCATGGGATGGAAAATTTTCTGTTCAGTAGTTGTACTCCTCAAGGTAAGAGATGAAACCTATCAAGTGAAAATTTTTCAGGCTGGTTATACAGCTTACTACATACACAGAGACAGAGATGGACTTCCGTGTCTGTGACACCATGTCCTTAGCTACTGAATAAATATGGACATTTTATCTTAACACTCAAGAGTCATACAGGGTGATGGGAGAGGTTTGCTAAGCAGTTGTGTTTTCCCACGCTTGCTGTTATGGCAGATAATCCAATGAAATCCAAGAGGGAGGATCTTTTTACACTGTTCACTCTAACAGGAACAATGAACATGTTATCCTTATTCTTAATCCTTTTTCAGTCTATGTGAGATGTCTTTAATTCTGTCTCAAGCAGGCATAGGACAGATGTGAACTTTTTGCAAAGTCTAGTAAAAGTATGCGTCTATCTTATGTAGTATGGAGCCACCATTTAATAGGATGTTTTTTAATGTTGCAAGGTCACAGTGTCTGCCTGATGTTTTTTGAGTCTGGTAGGATTTAAAACTAGCCCAAGGTGTTTTGTTATTATAGTAACTTCCTTCTACCAAGGCTTAATGATTGTATGTGTGTGGTGTGACTTCCCTCAGTGGTAGTAGGTCTGTGTAATGTATTAGGTTCTACTCTCACTAAGCTTATGGCCTCTAGGGGGCGCCATGCGGGCTTTTGTGGGTACATTCTTCAGATCTTCTGAACGTGAGTGTGTGCATGTTCACGGGGGGGGGGTTGCTTTTGAGGGTTTAGTCTCAATATACACGTCAAGCCATGTCATTTCACAAATTCAAAGAGAAAGAGAAATATTGTACAAATTAGGGAATTGGGAAAAGACTAGGCAAGTGAGAAAAAAGATGCCTGGCAATATAAACCTTTAAACAGGCACTCTTAAAAGTTCATGGCACGCTTTTATGAGCATTTGATTTTACCCAAGTCTCAAATCAAGCAGGGCTGTACATGAAAATCCTAGCATAAATATGCATCTACTCATCCAATCAAGAATAGCCATAAAGGCAGAGAAAGTAGTACTTTGACCTGCAGTGGTAGCTTATTCCATAGACTGAGAATACATCAAGTTAGGAACCTATCCATCCAGTGACTCTTGTTTATTTGTTCGTGTAAATTTAGGTCCTTACTACTGGTATTTGTAGAGCCACTGGTCTTGTGAAGAAAATATTGGGTTTTTCATGTCTCAAAGTGAAGCACAGGTCACCTCAGATCCAGTGTTAGGCTACTGAGTATTGATACATTTTAGTACACATATTATAGAACATAACATAATATCACAGGGTATATTCTAAATTAGGGAGGACTCAACATTTGCACTTATGGTTTAGAAACAGTAATGTTATTAGTTGATTTATGCAGACTGCCAAGTGTATAGTTATTGTTCTTAAGTGTTAATGGCCTGAACAGAGGCAGAATAACTACAGTGAGGAGGAATCTGAATTACTGAGAGAATGTGTTGCGACTTCAGGTAGACTCAAGGGCTCAAAGTGACTATGTGGCTTTCCCCCAGAACATAAAATGAAGACAGCCATGTAGATAATATCAACTTATTGCCTAAAACATCATTCTTAATTTCTAGTATTACCTTAAGCAAACATCAGCAGTGAAAGTACTACCACTAATATTCCCAGTCAGGGCATGGCAGTGAACTTTTCTATTAGTGTACAGACATCTGAATGTATCCATTTACTTTTGAAGATCAAATATAAGTACAGCCAGATGTTATCACAAAGCACATTTCCACCATGTGCTTCCTTTCATCAGTTTTAATCTTAATGTTATGAGATGAGATCCAAGTTACTTTATCGAATTTCTTAATCTTGTTGTCTTATATTGTAAATGTATTTCTTCCAAATGAAAAGCTGTCTAAACACTATTTATCCTGTAGTACATTTTTCCATACTGGGTAAAACAATCACTACTAAGATGAATGGTTTTGAGATATGTCAAAACAGTCATAAATAAATCACCCAGTATGACACTGATCAGACTGTATATCTGTCATGGATGCCATTAATTAGAAGTGGTTGAAAAAAGCATCAGGCAAGGTTCTGCAGTTTATTAAACCATTTATATCACTTCTTGATCTGCCTAATTTAATCATTTCCATACAGATACAGAAAAGTAAGTCTGTTTTCTTTATTTTATTCTGTAAATCAGTGAACATTGGTCAGATCTTATAGGTTCATATTTTCATAGGTGTGTACTAGGCTAATGGCCCTGGGGCCTTTACAAACCTAGCCATAGGATTACCCTGGCATAGTGCCACCCGACCTTAGTTCTCAGTGCCTCTGTCGAGTAGAGCCACTGGAGTTATCCCCGGGGTGAATTTTCTGTTTCCCATTCACTCGTCAAGATTTTTCTTGAAGAGGGTCAGCAAGGTGCTCTTCTTGACATGTATGGGACGTCTGTTCCATAGTATGGGCAGTCGCTGGGTTATGAACCTGTCCCTCCAGCATGTTCTTTTAATTGTGCTAATGAGGTTGAGGTCACTGGAGCGTGTGGTGTGGGGGGATTGGGATTTCTTTAGATGTAGCATTTCTAACACAGCTGGGTCAGACATGGCTTTGTAAGTCAAGCAGAGATTGCCTCTAACTACGCAATATGAGACAGAGAATAGTTGGAGTTTTTTGAGTTTGTCCATACAGGACAAGTGTTTAAGGGCTAGAATCCTCTTTGTGAGGTACTTTTGTGGCCTCTCCAGTTGTTGCAGGTGTCTAGTGAGGTACATGCCAAATGGGACATTGTACTCAATGATTGGCCTAATGAATGAAGAGTAGAGGGAGACAATGACCTCTTTCTTCCTTGATGCAAAACCCTTAGTAATGAGATGTGCCACATAGGATTTTCTGACCACAATGGCAATGTGGTGATCAAGATAGGTTGCTGTCAACCTGTGTTCCCAGATCTCTTATAACTCCTTCTGTGTTCAGTGGTAATTCATGGGAACCAGGTTTTTCCCAAATGGGATGATGACACAATTTTTGGTATTGAGCTGACACCAGTTGTTAGTCACCGTGAGGCCATTCTGTAGGATGTCAACATCACTTGGAGAGTTAATAATAGCTCCCAACTTGCAAGTGTCTATGAACTATGTCAGCCAGAGTCCCTTTGTGTTGGTCTGGTCTTCAGAAAGTTAATACCAAACAGGAGAGGACCCAGGACTGAACCCTGTGGGACTCCACTGGTGACTAATCATCAGTCTGACTTGGAATCAGCTACTTTCACACTGTGGGTTCTATCTGTGAGCCAGTTTGCAACCCACCTAGTGATATAGGGGTTGATGCCAAGCTTAGTGAGTTTATCTATGATTCCTGAGTGGGTAATGGTATCAAAAGCCTTGGCCAGATCAAGGTAGGCTGTATGAAACTTGCCTTCATCCACAGCTCTGGTGACTGACTCAAAGAAGTTGACCAAGTTGAGCAGGCATGATCTACCCTTCACAAAACCAAACTGTGTGGGATCCAGAGTTTGGAGATTCCCTATATCCTTGTTTATTAGGTCCATGATGACGTGTTCCATAGCTTTGCATATCAGACTCATCAGGCTAATGGGGCAATAGTTCCCAGGGTCTGTAGTCACTCTTCCTATGTGGAGAGGGATGACTGTAGCAGTGCGCCATTCGGCAGGGACAAAGCATTTGGTGAGGTTGTGATTGTACAGGGCACACAGGTGAGGTGCCAGTTCAATCTGTAGTTCATGTAGACCACAGCCAGGGATATTGTCAGGTCCCATAGTATAGTGAATTTGTGAAGTTCTAACACCAAGTAAATAAATAAATAAATAATTGAACTGCAAATTAGAGTCACAATACAGCAACTTCTGCTGTTATCCACAGATTAGCTATCTGACAACACAATTTCAGCTCACTGTCTATGACAATCATCTACAAATTCAAATGACATTGTATTTCACTCCGAATCTTAAAATATTGGTAATATTACATTTCCCCTAAAAATCTGCCAGGAGCTGGATTTAGAAATAAGAGACACCATAAATATGACATACTTTTTAGTAATGTTCATATACTATAAGTTGTGGAAAGGAAATATAGAAATTTGAACAGTTTCAAAGTCGCAGTCCATCAGTTAAGCATATACTTATAACTTTAACGGTTTAAATAATTTGCTTCAGACTTTCAACAAACGTTAAATAGTTGTGGTTCATTTAACAAATAGATTGCAATGACTATGATTTATTCAAAAGGTAATGCTTTACCCAAAGAATGTGATATTTTCTTCAGGGAGTGAAATATGATCACAAATCAATGGTATGAATCAAAATACAAAAAACATAATCTATAACAAAATATTACCTCAAAAGCATGGGACCTGAAAAATAATTGTTGTCATATTGATAAGATATGACCTGTATTATAGCTTGAGGGTCAACACATTGGCAAATACGTTTCAGAGATTAAACTTGCTCAAAAATGTTGCGCATTGTTTACAGTTGATTTTCACCTCAGATTTAATAAAAATGTTGCTCATTGTTTACAGTTGATTTTCACCCCAGATTTAATAAAAATGCTTAACACTTCTCTTCTACTAAGGCTGCAAAGGAATGATGTATTCCTGAAATGCTAGCAACCCTAATCTGAGACTGGTTGACTCATATGATTGATTGCTTGACTGATTAATTGACTGACTGACTGGACTGCTTCTGTGTTTGCTTGTTTGTTGGCTGGCAGCCAGTTCATTCATTCAGTCAGTCATCTGTTCGGTCATTCATTCATAATTAACTTGATATGATTCATTTTGATTACAGGGTAAATAGGGTTGTCCTAGGAGACCCTTTCCAATCCCTAACCTGACAAACATTTCAAAATTTATAGTTTTATGTTTAAGATTTTGACATCAATTCCAGCAGATATGTCAAACTCATCAAGTCTATATTTGAAAGATAGGCAGTTACATTTTGCATAGTTTCACTCTACATGAGAACCACAACTGTTTGACTGCATAAGAATAACCAAAAAGTATGTAATGGTTACTTTTAGTACAGCAGAGTTAATTCTAGGCATCAAGGACTTACCAATTAAAAGGAATAACAACACTGAAAGGAAACAATATAAGTGCTTTTGAGATCTTTATGAGAGCTGATTAAATATCTTATCTGTTTGGATCAGTAGGCAAAAAAAAGGGGGGGGGCACAAAAGAGCACTACCTAACATTCTGGTTTTCCTTATTTGTTTTATAGTAACTATGAACTTGAAAAAAGAAATGGAAAAACAGACAAGCTGAGGAAGACCCCCTCTTCCTCAGCTTGTCTGTTTTGTGACAGAGTTTCTGTTGTACAATCACCCAAAAGTACAAGTCAGGAGGATGCCATCCATGCTGTGAGTATGTGTATGTTTGCGTGTTCATTTATTTAATGTCATTTGTTTACTGGGAAAGTCCGATTGAGTCCAGGGTACCCATTTTTAGTTGAGGCTGAGGGGAAAAAAAGCTCCAAGATATACAAAGGAATGAAATAATGTGCACAAAAGTGTAAGTTTACATAATTCTTAATATTTAATATATACAATAACCTGAAATCAAGTATAAAATGGTATACCTTTCCATATTCTTTTTGGATATGGCTACTGAGAAATCAAGAGTATAAAGGAGAAAGTAAGAAATCCAGAGTATAGAAGTTGGTTAGTAAGATGATTAAAGGAAACAGTAGAAAGAAAATGAGAAAACCCCAGGAAAATGGAGAAAGGAAACATTAGTATGAGAATGAGGTGCTTGGGACTGTAGTAGTAAAAGGTGGTCATTAGTATGAGAATAGGTAAGAGGTGATTGGGACTGTAGTAGTAAAAGGTGGTCATTAGTAAGAGAATAGGTAAGAGGTGCTTTGGACTGTAGTAGTAAAAGGAGGTCATTAGTATGAGAACATGTGAGAGGTGCTTGGGACTGTAGTATTAAAAGGTGGCCATTAGTATGAGAATATGTGAGAGGTGCTAGGGACTGTAGTAGTAAAAAGTGACCATTAGTATGAGAATAGGTGAGAGGTGCTTGGGACGGTAGTAGTAAAATGTGGCCATTAGTATGAGAATAGGTGAGAAGTGCTTGGGACTGTAGTAGTAAAAGGTAGTCATTAGTATGAGAATAGGTGAGAGGTGCTTGGGACTGTAGTAGTAAAAGGTGGTCATTAGTATGAGAAAAGGTGAGAGGTGCTTGGGACTGTAGTAGTAAAAGGTGGTCATTAGTATGAGAATAGGTGAGAGGTGCTTGGGACTGTAGTAGTAAAAGGTGGCCATTAGTATGAGAATAGGTGAGAGGTGCTTGGGACTGTAGTAGTAAAAGGTGGTCATTAGTATGAGAATAGGTGAGAGGTGCTTGGGACTGTAGTAGTAAAAGGTGGTCATTAGTATGAGAATAGGTGAGAGGTGCTTGGGACTGTAGTAGTAAAAGGTGGCCATTAGTATGAGAATAGGTGAGAGGTGCTTGGGACTGTAGTAGAAAAAGGTGGTCATTAGTATGAGAATAGGTGAGAGGTGCATGGGACTGTAGTAGTAAAAGGTGGTCATTAGTATGAGAATAGGTGAGAGGTGCTTGGGACTGTAGTAGTAAAAGGTGGTCATTAGTATGAGAATAGGTGAGAGGTAGTTGGGACTGTAGTAGTAAAAGGTGGCTATTAGTATGAGAATAGGTGAGGGGACTGTAGTAGTAAAAGGTGGTCATTAGTATGAGAATAGGTGAGAGGTAGTTGGGACTGTAGTAGTAAAAGGTGGCTATTAGTATGAGAATAGGTGAGAGGTGCTTGGGACTGTAGTAGTAAAAGGTGGTCATTAGTATGAGAATAGGTGAGAGGTAGTTGGGACTGTAGTAGTGGCCATTAGTATGAGAATAGGTGAGAGGTGCTTGGGACTGTAGTAGTAAAAGGTGGTCATTAGTATGAGAATAGGTGAGAGGTGGTTGGGACTGTAGTAGTAAAAGGTGGCTATTAGTATGAGAATAGGTGAAAGGTGCTTGGGACTGTAGTTGTAATAGGTGGCCATTAGTATGAGAATAGGTGAGTGGTGCTTGGGAGTGTAGTAGTAAACGGTGGCCATTAGTATGAGAATAGGTGAGAGGTGCTTGGGACTGTAGTAGTAAAAGGTGGTCATTAGTATGAGAATATGTGAGAGGTGCTTGGGACTGTAGTAGTAAAAGGTGGTCATTAGTATGAGAATAGGTGGGAGGTGGTTGGGACTGTAGTAGTAAAAGGTGGCTATTAGTATGAGAATAGGTGAGAGGTGCTTGGGACTGTAGTTGTAATAGGTGGCCATTAGTATGAGAATAGGTGAGTGGTGCTTGGGAGTGTAGTAGTAAAAGGTGGTCATTACTATGAGAATAGGTGAGAGGTGGTTGGGACTGTAGTAGTAAAAGGTGGCTATTAGTATGAGAATAGATGAGAGGTGCTTGGGACTGTAGTTGTAATAGGTGGCCATTAGTATGAGAATAGGTGAGTGGTGCTTGGGAGTGTAGTAGTAAAAGGTGGTCATTAGTATGACAATAGGTGAGAGGTGGTTGGGACTGTAGTAGTAAAAGGTGGTCATTAGTATGAGAATAGGTAAGAGGTGCTTGGGACTGTAGTAGTAAAAGGTGGTTATTAGCATGAGAATAGGTGAGAGGTGCTTGGGACTGTAGTAGTAAAAGGTGGTCATTAGTATGAGAATAGGTGAGAGGTGGTTGGGACTGTAGTAGTAAAAGGTGGCTATTAGTATGAGAATAGATGAGAGGTGCTTGGGACTGTAGTTGTAATAGGTGGCCATTAGTATGAGAATAGGTGAGTGGTGCTTGGGAGTGTAGTAGTAAACGGTGGCCATTAGTATGAGAATATGTGAGAGGTGCTTGGGACTGTAGTAGTAAAAGGTGGTCATTAGTATGAGAATAGGTAAGAGGTGCTTGGGACTGTAGTACTAAAAGGTGGTCATTAGTATGAGAATATGTGAGAGGTGCTTGGGACTGTAGTAGTAAAAGGTGGTCATTAGTATGAGAATAGGTGGGAGGTGGTTGGGACTGTAGTAGTAAAAGGTGGCTATTAGTATGAGAATAGGTGAGAGGTGCTTGGGACTGTAGTAGTAATCGGTGGCCATTAGTATGAGAAAAGGTGAGAGGTGCTTGGGACTGTAGCAGTAAAAGGAGGTCATTAGTATGAGAATAGGTGAGAGGTGCTTGGGACTGTAGTAGTAATCGGTGGCCATTAGTATGAGAAAAGGCGAGAGGTGCTTGGGACTGTAGCAGTAAAAGGAGGTCATTAGTATGAGAATAGGTGAGAGGTGCTTCGGACTGTAGTAGTAAAAGGTGGTCATTAGTATGAGAATAGGTGAGAGGTGCTTGGGACTGTAGTAGTAAAAGGTGGTCAATAGTGTAAGAATCGGTGAGTGGTGCTTGGGACTGTAGTAGTAAAAGGTAGTCATTAGTATGAGAATAGGTGAGAGGTGCTTGGGACTGTAGTATTAAAAGGTGGTCATTGGTATGAGAATAGGGGAGAGGAGCTTGGGACTGTAGTAGTAAAAGGTGGTTATTAGTATGAGAAGAGGTGAGAGGTGCTTGGGACTGTAGTAGTAAAAGGTGGTCATTAGTAAGAGAATAGGTAATAGGTGCTTTGGACTGTAGTAGTAAAAGGTGGTCATTAGTATGAGAATAGGTGAAAGGTGCTTGGGACTGTAGTAGTAAAAGGTGGTCATTAGTATGAGAATAGGTGAGAGGTGCTTGGGACTGTATTAGTAAAAGGTGGTCATTAGTATGAGAATAGGTGAGAGGTGCTTGGGACTGTAGTAGTAAAAGGTGGCATTAGTATAGGAATAGGTGAGAGGTGCTTGGGACTGTAATAGTAAAAGGTGGCCATTAGTACGAGAATAGGTGAGAGGTGCTTGGGACTGGAGTAGTAAAAAGTGGTCATTAGTACGAGAATAGGTGAAAGGTGCTTGGGACTGTAATAGTAAAAGGTGGCCATTAGTATGAGATAGGTGAGAGGTGCTTGGGACTGTAGTAGTAAAAGGTCGTCATTAGTATGAGAATAGGTGAGAGGTTATTGGGACTGTAGTAGTAAAAGGTGGCCATCAGTATAGGAATAGTTGAGAGGTGCTTGGGACTGTAGTAGTAAAAGGTGGCCATTAGTATGAGAATAGGTGAGAGGAGCTTGGGACTGTAGTAGTAAAATGTGGTTATTCGTATGAGAATAGATGATAGGTGCTTTGGACTGTAGTAGTAAAAGGTGGTCATTAGTATGAGAATAGGTGAGAGGTGCCTGGGACTGTAGTAGTAAAAGGTGGCCATCAGTATGAGAAAAGGTAAGAGGTGTTTGGGACTGTAGTAGTAAAAGGTGGTCATTAGTATTAGAATAGGTAAGAGGTGCTTTGGACTGTAGTAGTAAAAGGTGGCCATTAGTATGAGAATAGGTAAGAGGTGATTGGGACTGTAGCAGTAAAAGGTGGCCATTAGCATAAAAATAGGTGAGAGGTGCTTGGGACTGTAGTAGTAAAAGGTGGTCATTTGTATGAGAATAGGTGAGAGGTGTTTGGGACTGTAGTAGTAAAAGGTGGCCATTAGTATGAGAAAAGGTGAGAGGTGCTTGGGACTATAGCAGTAAAAGGTGGTGATTAGTATGAGAATAGGTGAGAGGTGGTTGGGACTGTAGTTGTAATAGGTGGCCATTAGTATGAGAATACGTGAGAGGTGCTTGGGACTGTAGTAGGAAAAGGTGTTCATTAGCAAGAGAATAGATGTGAGGTGCTTGGGACTGTAGTAGTAAAATGTGGTCATTAGTATGAGAATAGGTGAGAGGTGCTTTGGACTGTAGTAGTAAAAGGTGGTCATTAGTATGAGAATAGGTGAGAGGTGCTTGGGACGGTAGTAGTAGAAGGTGGTCATTCGTATGAGAATAGGTGAGAGGTGCTTAGGACTGTAGTAGTAAAAGGTGGCTGTTATTATGAGAATAGGTCAGAGGTGCTTGGGACTGTAGTACTAAAAGGTGGTCATTAGAATAAGAATAGGTGAGAGGTGCTTGGGACTGTAGTAGTAAAAGGTGGCCATTAGTATGAGAATAGGTGAGAGGAGCTTGCGACTGTAGTAGTAAAAGGTGGTCATTAGTATGAGAATAGATGATAGGTGCTTGGGACTGTAGTAGTAAAAGGTGGTCATTAGTATGAGAATAGGTGAGAGGTGCCTGGGACTGTAGTAGTAAAAGGTGGTCATCAGTATGAGAAAAGGTAAGAGGTGCTTGGGACTGTAGTAGTAAAAGGTGGTCATTAGTATGAGAATAGGTAAGAGGTGCTTGGGACTGTAGTAGTAAAAGGTGGACATTAGTATGAGAATAGGTAAGAGGTGCTTGGGACTGTAGCAGTAAAAGGTGGCCATTAGCATGAGAATAGGTGAGAGGTGCTTGGGACTGTAGTAGTAAAAGGTCGTCATTTGTATGAGAATAGGTGAGAGGTGTTTGGGACTGTAGTAGTAAAAGGTGGCCATTAGTATGAGAATAGGTGAGAGGTGCTTGGGACTGTAGTAGTAAAAGGTGGTGATTAGTATGAGAATAGGTGAGAGGTGGTTGGGAGTGTAGTTGTAATAGGTGGCCATTAGTATGCGAATAGGTGAAAGGTGCTTGGGACTGTAGTAGTAAAAGGTGGCCATTAGTATGAGAATAGGTGAGAGGTGCTTGGGACTGTAGTAGGAAAAGGCGGTCATTAGTATGAGAATAGGTGAGACGAGCTTGGGACTGTAGTAGTAAAAGGTGGTCATTAGTATGAGAACAGGTGAGAGGTGCTTCGGACTGTAGTAGTAAAAGGGGGTCATTAGTATGAGAATAGGTGAGAGATGCTTGGGACTGTAGTAGTAAAAGGTGGTCATTAGTGTGAGAATAGGTGAGAGGTTCTTGGGACTGTAGTAGTAAAAGGTAGTCATTAGTATGAGAATAGGTGAGAGGTGCTTGGGACTGTAGTAGTAAAAGGTGGTCATTAGTATGAGAATAGGTGAGAGGAGCTTGGGACTGTAGCAGTAAAAGGTGGTCATTAGTATGAGAATAAGTGAGAGGTGCTTGGGACTGTAGTAGTAAAAGGTTGTCATTAGTATGAGAATAGGTGAGAGGTGCTTGAGACTGCAGTAGTAAAAGGTGGCATTAGTATAGGAATAGGTGAGAGGTGCTTGTGACTGTAGTAGTAAAAGGTGGCCATTAGTAGGAGAATAGGTGAGAGTTGCTTGGGACTGGAGTAGTAAAAACTGGTCATTAGTACAAGAATAGGTGAAAGGTGCTTGGGACTGTAATAGTAAAAGGTGGCCATTAGTATGAGAATAGGTGAGAGGTGCTTGCGACTGTAGTAGTAAAAGGTCGTCATTAGTATGAGAATAGGTGACAGGTTATTGGGACTGTAGTAGTAAAAGGTGGCCGTCAGTATAGGAATAGGTGAGAGGTGCTTGGGACTGTAGTAGTTAAAGGTGGCCATTAGTACGAGAATAGGTGAGAGGTGCTTGGGACTATAGTAGTAAAAGGTGGTCATTAGTACGAAAATAGGGGAGAGGTGCTTGGGACTGTAGTAGTAAAAGGTGGTCATTAGTATGAGATTAGGTGAGAGGTGCTTGGGACTGCAGTAGTAAAAGGTGGCCATTAGTATGAGAATAGGTGAGGAGTGCTAGGGACTGAAGGAGAAAAAGGTGGTCATTAGTATGAGAATAGGTGAAAGGAGCTTGGGACTGTAGTAGTAAAAGGTTGCCATTAGTAGGAGAATAGGTGAGAGGTTCTTGGGACTGTAGTAGTAAAAGGTGGCAAATAGTTTGAAAATAGGTGAGAGGTGCTTGGGACTGTAGTAGTAAAAGGTGGCCATTAGTATGAGAATAGGTGAGAGGTGCTTGGGATTGTAGTAGTAAAAGGTGGCCATTAGTATGTGAATAGGTGAGAGGTGCTTGGGACTGTAGTAGTAAAAGGTGTTCATTAGTGAGAATAGATGAAAGGTGCTTGGGACTGTAGTAGTAAAATGTGGTCATTAGTATGAGAATAGGTGAGAGGTGCTTTGGACTGTAGTAGTAAAAGGTGGTCATTAGTATGAGAATAGGTGAGAGGTGCTTGGGACTGTAGTAGTAGATGGTGGTCATTCCTATGAGAATAGGTGGGAGGTACTTGGGAATGTAGTAGTAAAAGATGGTCATTAGTACGAGAATAGGTGAGAGGTGCTTGGGACTGTAGCATAAAAGGAGGTCATTAGTATGAGAATAGGAAAGAGGAGCTTGGGACTGTAGTAATTAAAGGTAGTCATTAGTATTAGAAAAGGTGAGAGGTGCTTGGGACTGTAGTAGTAAAAGGAGGTCATTAGTATGAGAATAGGTGAGAGGTGCTTGGGACTTTTAGTAGTAAAAGGCGGCCATTAGTATGAGAATAGGTGAGAGGTGCTTGGGACTGGAGTAGTAAAAGGTGGCCATTAGTATGAGAATAGGTAAGAAGTGCTTGGTACTGGAGTAGTAAGAGGTGGTCATTAGTATTAGAAAAGGTGAGAGCTGCTTGGAACTGTAGTAGTAAAAGGTGGTCATTAGTATGAGAATAGGTGAGAGGTGCTTGGGACTGTAGTAGTAAAAGGTGGCCATTAGTATGAGAATAGGTGAGAGGTGCTTGGGACTGAAGTTCTAAAAGGTGGTCATTACTATGAGAATAGGTGAGAGGAGCCTGGGACTGTAGTAGTAAAAGGTGGTCATTAGTATGAGAACAGGTGAGAGGTGCTTCGGACTGTAGTAGTAAAAGGTGGTCATTAGTATGAGAAAAGATGAGAGGAGCTTGGGACTGTAGTAGTAAAAGGTGGTCATTAGTATGAGAATAGGTGAGAGGTGCTTGGGACTGTAGTAGTAAAAGGTGGTCATTAGTATGAGAATAGGTGAGAGGTGCTTTTGACTGTGGTACTAAAAGGTGGTCATTAGTATGAGAATAGGTGAGAGGAGCTTGGGACTGTAGTAGTAAAAGGTGGTCATTAGTATGAGAAGAGGTGAGAGGTGCTTGGGACAGTAGTAGTAAAAGGTGGTCATTAGTAAGAGAATAGGTAAGAGGTGCTTTGGAATGTAGTAGTAAAACGTGGTCACTAGTATTAGAATAGGTGAGAGGAACTTGGGACTGTAGTAGTAAAAGGTGCTCATTAGTATGAGAATAGGTGAGAGGTGCTTGGGACTGTAGTAGTGAAAGGTGGTCATTAGTATGAGAATAGGTGAGAGGTGCTTGGGACTCTAGTAGTAAAAGGTGGCCATTAGTATAGGAATAGGTGAGAGGTGCTTGGGACTGTAGTACTAAAAGGAGGCCATTAGTACGAGAATAGGTCAGAGGTTCTTGGGACTGGAGTAGTAAAAGGTGGTCATTAGTACGAGAATAGGTGAAAGGTGCTTGGGACTGTAGTAGTAAAAGGTGGCCATTAGTATGAGAATAGGTGAGAGGTGCTTGGGACTGTAGTAGTAAAAGGTGGTCATTAGTATGAAAATAGGTGAGAGGTTATTAGGACTGTAGTAGTAAAAGGTGGTCATCAGTATAGGAATAGGTGAGTGGTGCTTGGGACTGTAGTAGTTAAAGGTGGCCATTAGTACGAGAATAGGTGAGAGGTGCTTGGGACTGTAGTAGTAAAAAAATCGTCATTAGTACGAGCATAGTTAAGAGTTGCTTGGGACTGTAGTAGTAAAAGATGGTCAATAGTAAGAGAATAGGGGAGAGGTGCTTGGGACTGGTGTAGTAAAATGTGGTCATTAGTATGAGAATAGGTGAGAGGTGCTTGGGACCATAGTAGTAAAATGTGGTCATTAGTATGAGAATAAGTGAGAGGTGCTTGGGACTGTAGTAGTAAAAAGGCCATTCTTGGGACTGTAGTAGTAAAAGGTGGTCATTAGCATGAAAATAGGTGAGAGGTGCTTGGGACTGTAGTAGTAAAAGGTGGTCATTAGTATAAGAATAGGTGAGATGTGCTTGGGACTGTAGTAGTAAAAGGTGGCCATTAGTATGAGAATAGGTGAGAGGTGCGTGGGACTGTAGTAGTGAAAGCTGGTCATTAGTATGAGAATAGGTTGGATGTGCTTGGGACTGTAGTAGTAAAAGGTGGCCATTAGTATGAGAATAGGTGAGAGGAGCATGGGACTGTAGTAGTAAAAGGTGGTCAATAGTATGAGAATAGATGATAGATGCTTGGGACTGTAGTAGTAAATGGTGGTCATTAGTATGAGAATAGGTGAGAGGTGCCTGGGACTGTAGTAGTAAAAGGTGGTCTTCAGTATGAGAATAGGTAAGAGGTGCTTGGGACTGTAGTAGTAAAAGGTTGTCAGTAGTATGAGAATAGGTAAGAGGTGCTTGGGACTGTAGTAGTAAAAGGTGGCCATTAGTACGAAAATAAGTGAGAGGTGCTTGGGACTGGAGTAGTAAAAGGTGGTTATTAGTACGAGAATAGGTGAAAGGTGCTTGGGACTGTAGTAGTAAAAGGTGGCCATTAGTATGAGAATAGGTGACAGGTGCTTGGGACTTTAGTAGTAAAAGGTGGCCATTTGTATGAGAATAGGTGAGAGGTGCTTGGGACTGTAGTAGTAAAAGGTGGCCATTAGTATGAGAATAGGTGAGAGGTGCTTGGGAATGTAGTAGTAAAAGGTGGTGATTAGTATGAGAATAGGTGAGAGGTGGTTGGGACTGTAGTAGTAAAAGGTGGCTATTAGTATGAGAATAGGTGAGAGGTGCTTGGGACTGTAGTTGTAATAGGTGGCCATTAGTATGAGAATAGGTGAGAGGCGCTTGGGACTGTAATAATAAAAGGTGGCCATTAGTATGAGAATAGGTGAGAGGTGCTTGGGACTGTAGTAGTAAAAGGTGGTCATTACTATGAGAATAGGTGAGAGGTGCTTGGGACTGTAGTAGTAAACGCTGGTCATTAGAATGAGAACAGGTGAGAGGTGCTTCGGGCTGTAGTAGTAAAAGGTGGTGATTTGTATGAGAATAGGTGAGAGGTGTTTGGGACGGTAGTTGTAATAGGTGGCCATTAGTATGCAAATAGGTGAAAGGTGCTTGGGACTGTAGTAGTAAAAGGTGGCCATTAGTATGAGAATAGGTGAGAGGTGCTTGGGACTGTAGTAGGAAAAGGTGGTCATTAGTATGAGAATAGGTGAGATGAGCTTGGGACTGTAGTAGTAAAAGGTGGTCATTAGTATGAGAACAGGTGAGAGGTGCTTCGGACTGTAGTAGTAAAAGGGCGTCATTAGTATGAGAATAGGTGAGAGCTGCTTGGGATTGTAGTAGTAAAAGGTGGTCATTAGTGTGAGAATAGGTGAGAGGTTCTTGGGACTGTAGTAGTAAAAGGTAGTCATTAGTATGAGAATAGGTGAGAGGTGCTTGGGACTGTAGTAGTAAAAGGTGGTCATTAGTATGAGAATAGGTGAGAGGAGCTTTGGAGTGTAGTAGTAAAAGGTGGTCATTAGTATGAGAATAAGTGAGAGGTTCTTGGGACTGTAGTAGTAAAAGGTTGTCATTAGTATGAGAATAGATGAGAGGTGCTTGAGACTGCAGTAGTAAAAGGTGGCATTAGTATAGGAATAGGTGAGAGGTGCTTGCGACTGTAGTAGTAAAAGGTGGCCATTAGTAGGAGAATAGGTGAGAGGTGCTTGGGACTGGAGTAGTAAAAGGTGGCCATTAGTATGAAAATAGGTGAGAGGTGCTTGGGACTGTAGTAGTAAAAGGTGGTCATTAGTATAAGAATAGGTGAGATGTGCTTGGGACTGTAGTAGTAAAAGGTGGCCATTAGTATGAGAATAGGTGAGAGGTGCTTGGGAATGTAGTAGTAAAAGGTGGTCATTAGTATGAGAATAGGTGAGAGGTGCTTGGGACTGTAGTAATTAAAGGTGGTCATTAGTATGAGAATAGGTGAGAGGTGCTTGGGACTGTAGTAGTGAAAGCTGGTCATTAGTATGAGAATAGGTTGGAGGTGCTTGGGACTGTAGTAGTAAAAGGTGGCCATTAGTATGAGAATAGGTGAGAGGAGCATGGGACTGTAGTAGTAAAAGGTGGTCAATAGTATGAGAATAGATGATAGATGCTTGGGACTGTAGTAGTAAATGGTGGTCATTAGTATGAGAATAGGTGAGAGGTGCCTGGGACTGTAGTAGTAAAAGGTGGTCTTCAGTATGAGAATAGGTAAGAGGTGCTTGGGACTGTAGTAGTAAAAGGTTGTCAGTAGTATGAGAATAGGTAAGAGGTGCTTGGGACTGTAGTAGTAAAAGGTGGCCATTAGTAGAAAAATAAGTGAGAGGTGCTTGGGACTGGAGTAGTAAAAGGTGGTTATTAGTACGAGAATAGGTGAAAGGTGCTTGGGACTGTAGTAGTAAAAGGTGGCCATTAGTATGAGAATAGGTGACAGGTGCTTGGGACTTTAGTAGTAAAAGGTGGCCATTTGTATGAGAATAGGTGAGAGGTGCTTGGGACTGTAGTAGTAAAAGGTGGCCATTAGTATGAGAATAGGTGAGAGGTGCTTGGGAATGTAGTAGTAAAAGGTGGTGATTAGTATGAGAATAGGTGAGAGGTGGTTGGGACTGTAGTAGTAAAAGGTGGCTATTAGTATGAGAATAGGTGAGAGGTGCTTGGGACTGTAGTTGTAATAGGTGGCCATTAGTATGAGAATAGGTGAGAGGCGCTTGGGACTGTAATAATAAAAGGTGGCCATTAGTATGAGAATAGGTGAGAGGTGCTTGGGACTGTAGTAGTAAAAGGTGGTCATTACTATGAGAATAGGTGAGAGGGGCTTGGGACTGTAGTAGTAAACGTTGGTCATTAGTATGAGAACAGGTGAGAGGTGCTTCGGGCTGTAGTAGTAAAAGGTGGTGATTAGTATGAGAATAGGTGAGAGGTGGTTGGGACGGTAGTTGTAATAGGTGGCCATTAGTATGCAAATAGGTGAAAGGTGCTTGGGACTGTAGTAGTAAAAGGTGGCCATTAGTATGAGAATAGGTGAGAGGTGCTTGGGACTGTAGTAGGAAAAGGTGGTCATTAGTATGAGAATAGGTGAGACGAGCTTGGGACTGTAGTAGTAAAAGGTGGTCATTAGTATGAGAACAGGTGAGAGGTGCTTCGGACTGTAGTAGTAAAAGGGCGTCATTAGTATGAGAATAGGTGAGAGCTGCTTGGGATTGTAGTAGTAAAAGGTGGTCATTAGTGTGAGAATAGGTGAGAGGTTCTTGGGACTGTAGTAGTAAAAGGTAGTCATTAGTATGAGAATAGGTGAGAGGTGCTTGGGACTGTAGTAGTAAAAGGTGGTCATTAGTATGAGAATAGGTGAGAGGAGCTTTGGAGTGTAGTAGTAAAAGGTGGTCATTAGTATGAGAATAAGTGAGAGGTGCTTGGGACTGTAGTAGTAAAAGGTGGCATTAGTATAGGAATAGGTGAGAGGTGCTTGCGACTGTAGTAGTAAAAGGTGGCCATTAGTAGGAGAATAGGTGAGAGGTGCTTCTGACTGGAGTAGTAAAAATTGGTCATTAGTACAAGAATAGGTGAAAGGTGCTTAGGACTGTAATAGTAAAAGGTGGCCATTAGTATGAGAATAGGTGAGAGGTGCTTGCGACTGTAGTAGTAAAAGGTTGTCATTAGTATGAGAATAGGTGACAGGTTATTGGGACTGTAGTAGTAAAACATGGCCGTCAGTATAGGAATAGGTGAGAGGTGCTTAGGACTGTAGTAGTTAAAGGTGGCCATTAGTACGAGAATAGGTGAGAGGTGCTTGGGACTGTAGTAGTAAAAGGTGGTCATTAATACGAAAATAGGGGAGAGGTGCTTGGGACTGTAGTAGTAAAAGGTGGTCATTAGTATGAGATTAGGTGAGAGGTGCTTGGGACTGCAGTAGTAAAAGGTGGCCATTAGTATGAGAATAGGTGAGAAGTGCTAGGGACTGTAGGAGAAAAAGGTGGTCATTAATATGAGAATAGGTGAAAGGAGCTTGGGACTGTAGTCGTAAAAGGTTGCCATTAGTAGGAGAATAGGTGAGAGGTGCTTGGGACTGTAGTAGTTAAAGGTGGCCATTAGTATGAGAATAGGTGAGAGGTGCTTGGGATTGTAGTAGTAAAAGGTGGCCATTAGTATGTGAATAGGTGAGAGGTGCTTGGGACTGTAGTGGTAAAAGGTGTTCATTAGCATGAGAATAGATGAGAGGTGCTTGGGACTGTAGTAGTAAAATGTGGTCATTAGTATGAGAATAGGTAAGAGGTGCTTGGGACTGTAGTAGAAAAGGTGGTCATTAGTATGAGAATAGGTGAGAAGTGTTTGGGACTGTAGTAGTAAAAGGTAGTCATTAGTATGAGAATAGGTGAGAGGTGCTTGGGACTGTAGTATATGACTGTATATAGCTTAGGCTATTTGTTTTTTACCTGTTTTTTTTTTCGCTGTATTTTCTACTACACTAAAATGTATGCATTGTTGCTTAAATGTTTAACCTGGTTTTAATTGTGGAGCTTTTCTCCCCGGGCCTCCACTGAAAATGGAAATTATCCAGCTGTACTAGCCCGGTCAATTAATGTAAAATAAAATAAATAAAAATAAAATAAATAAAGTAGTAGTAAAAGGTGGTCAATAGTATGAGAATAAGTGAGGGGTGCTTGGGACTGTAGTAGTAAAAGGTGGCCATTAGTATGAGAATAGGTGAGATGTGCTTGGGACTGTAGTAGTAAAAGGTGGCCATTAGTATGAGAATAGGTGAGAGGTGCTTGGGACTGTAGTAGTAAAAGGTGGTCATTAGTATGAGAATAGGTGACAGGTGTTTGACTGTAGTTGTAAAATGTGGTCATTAGTATGAGAATAGGTGAGAAGTGCTTCGGGCTGTAGTAGTAAAAGGTGGTCATTAGTATGAGAATAGGTGAGAGGAGCTTGGGACTGTAGAAGTAAAAGGTGGTCATTAGTGTGAGAATAGGTGAGAGGTGCTTGGGACTGTAGTAGTAAAAGGTAGTCATTAGTATGAGAATTGGTGAGAGGTGCTTGGGACTGTAGTAGTAAAAGGTGGTCATTATTATGAGAATAGGTGAGAGGAGCTTGGGACTGTAGTAGTAAAAGGTGGTCATTAGTATGAGAAGAGGTGAGAGGTGCTTGGGTCTCTAGTAGTAAAAGGTGGTCATTAGTAAGAGAATAGGTGAGAGGTGCTTGGGACTGTAGTAGTAAAAGGTGGTCATTAGTATGAGAATAGGTTAGAGGTGCTTGGGACTGTAGTAGTAAAAGGTGGCATTAGTTTAGGAATAGGTGAGAGGTGCTTGGGACTGTAGTAGTAAAAGGTGGCCATTAGTACGATAATAGGTGAGAGGTGCTTGGGACTGGAGTAGTAAAAGGTGGTCATTAGTACGAGAATAGGTGAAAGGTGCTTGGGACTGTAGTATTAAAAGGTGGCCATTAGTATGAGAATAGGTGAGAGGTGCTTGGGACTGTAGTAGTAAAAGGTATTCATTAGTATGAGAATAGGTGAGAAGTTATTGGGACTGTAGTAGTAAAAGGTGGCCATCAGTATAGGAATACGTGAGAGGTGCTTAGGACTGTAGTACTTAAAGGGGGCCATTAGTACGAGAATAGGTGAGAGGTGCTTGGGACTGTAGTAGTAAAAGGTGGTCATTAGTACGAGAATAGGTGAGAGGTGCTTGGGACTGTAGTAGTAAAAGGTGGTCATTAGTATGAGATCAGGTGAGAGGTGCTTGGGACTGCAGTAGTAAAAGCTGGTCATTAGTATGAGGATAGGCGAGAGGTGCTTGGGACTGTAGTAGTAAAAGGTGTCCGTTAGTATGAGAATAGGTTTGAGGTGCTAGGGACTGTAGGGGTAAAAGGTGGTCATTAGTATGAGAATAGGTGAGAGCTGCTTTGGACTGTAGTAGTAAAAGGTGGCCATTAGTAGGAGAATAGGTGAGAGGTGCTTGGGACTGTAGTAGTAAAAGGTGGCCATTAGTATGAAAATAGGTGAGAGGTGCTTGTGACTGTAGTAGTAAAAGGTGGTCATTAGTATGAGAATAGGTGAGAAGTGCTTGGGACTGTAGTAGTAAAAGGTGGCCATTAGTATGAGAATAGGTGAGAGATGCTTGGGACTGTAGTAGTAAAAGGTGGTCATTAGTATGAGAAAAGGTGAGAGGTGCTTGGGACTGTAGTAGAAAAGGTGGTCATTAGTATGAGAATAGGTGAGAAGTGTTTGGGACTGTAGTAGTAAAAGGTAGTCATTAGTATGAGAATAGGTGAGAGGTGCTTGGGACTGTAGTAGCAAAAGGTGGTCATTAGTATGAGAATAAGTGAGAGGTGCTTGGGACTGTAGTAGTAAAAGGTGGCCATTAGTATGAGAATAGGTGAGATGTGCTTGGGACTGTAGTAGTAAAAGGTGGCCATTAGTATGAGAATAGGTAAGAGGTGCTTGAGACTGTAGTAGTTTAAGGTGGTCATTAGTATGAGAATAGGTGACAGGTGCTTGTGACTGTAATAGTAAAAGGTTGCCATTAGTATGAGAATAGGTGACAGGTGCTTGGGTCTGTAGTAGTAAAAGGTGGTCATTAGTATGAGAATAAGTGACAGGTGTTTGACTGTAGTTGTAAAATGTGGTCATTAGTATGAGAATAGGTGAGAGGTGCTTGGGACTGTAGTAGTAAAGGGTGGCCATTAGTATGAGAATAGGTGAGAGGTGCTTGGGACAGTAGTAGTAAAGCTGGTCATTAGTATGAGAGTAGGTAAGAGGTGCTTGGGACTGTAGTACTAAAAAGGTGGCCATTAGTATGAGAAAAGGTGAGAGGTGCTTTGTGCTGTAGTAGTAAATGGTTGTCATTAGTATGGGAATAGGTGAGAGGTGCTTGGGACTGTAGTAGTAAAAGGTGGTCATTAGTATGAGAATAGGTGAGAGGTACTTGGGACTGTAGTAGTAAAAGGTGGTCATTAGTATGAGAATAGGTGAAAGGTGCTTGGGACTGTAGTAGTAAAAGGTGGTTATTAGTATGGTAATAGGTGAGAGGTGCTTGGGACTGTAGTAGTAAAAGGTGGTCATTAGTATGAGAATAGGTGAGAGGTGCTTGGGACTGTAGTAGTAAAAGGTGGCCATTAGTATGCGAATAGGTGAGAGGTGCTTGGGACTGTAGTAGTAAAAGGTGGTCATTTATCTGAGAACAGGTGAGAGGTGTTTGGGAATTACAGTAGTAAAAATGTGGTTATTTGTATGAGAATATGTGAGAGGTGTTTGAGACTTACAGTAGTAAAAGGTGGTCATTAGTATGAGAATATGTGAGAGGTACTTAGGACTATAGTAGTAAAAAGTGGTCATTAGTACGAGAATAGGTAAGAGGTGTTTGGGACTTATAGTAGTCAAATGTGGTCATTAGTATGAGAATAGGTGAGAGGTCTTTGAGACATATAGTAGTAAAAGGTGGACAGTAGTATTTAGGTTTTGGGACTTGTAGTAGTAAAAGCTGATCATTAGTATGAGAATAATTGAGAGGTATTTAGGACTTGTAGTGATAAAAGGTGGTCATTACTAAAAGAATAGCTGTGAAGTGTTCTGGACTTATGATGGCAAAAGGTGGTCATTAGTATGAGAACAGGTGAAAGGTGTTCTGTACTTATGGTGGAAACAGGTGGTCATTAGTATGAGAATAGGTGAGAGGTGTTTGGGGAAGAGGTGTTTTGGACTTATATCAGCAAAAGTTGTTTATGGAAGAAGTATAGAAATAAGGATGGTTGATGAGGTTAGCAGTGGGAGAGGACTACTAGAAGTGAAAAGGAAACCAGTGAGGGAGAAATAGTAGGTATAAAGAGAGGTTTTTTTAAACTAGATTTTTGTGTGTTTGTTTGTCTATCCATTTGTAGGGCGGCCACGATGGTGCAGTGGTTAGCATTGCCGCCTCACAGCAAGAGGTTCTCCGGTTCAATCCCCGGCTGGGGTGCCTTCTGTGCGGAGTCTGCATGTCCTCCCTGTGGTCGCGTGGGTTTCCTCCGGGTGCTCCGGTTTCCTCCCAAAGACATGCTGCAGGTGGATTGGACACTCTAAATTGGCCCTAGGTGTGTGTGTGAGTGTGCCTTCTGTGGAGGGTTGGGCGCCGGGCTGGCAACTCGACACCGTAAAACTCCACTGCCATTCAATGTGCGGACAAGGTGATCCGCTGTGGTGACCCCTGACCGGGAAAAGCCGAAAGAAGAAGAAGTTTGTCTATCCATTTGTGGTATTTTTGTGTGAACAGAGTAGGCATGAGAAAAGGCTAACTGTAAAACTCAAAATAAGGCCAGCACCAAAGAGTGAAAATATATAATATATATTTAATATATACTGACAAAACCAAAAAATCAGACCGGTTTCAGCCCCAAGGCCTTCTTCAGTGATACACTACTGACATTCAGTGAATACTTAAATAGTATTTTGATAAATCAATTAAGCAGATAAACCAGCATTTAAAGGCACAGTATAATAACAAGAGGTATACTCAATATATATACACACAAAGTAAACATTCAAAGATGGTCATTCAGGCCAGGGGAAAACAAACCCCCTAATTTAATAATCCAAGCCCTCTCTTTGTTATTTAGTATATATGAGTTTTACAATTGGTCTTTTGGCCTTTTGCACCTGCCTTGCATGCGAGTACGTTGTGTGGGGAATGAGGAAAGGCTAGCAAGGTTATGCACCAAGGCTGGGTGGGTACGTCTTGTCAGACTATAAGTCTGATAAGTACACAGAAAAAGAGACCGCAAATTGAAAAAGATAAAAAAAGAGACAAAAAAGCATACCTTATTCAGAATGCAACTTCACCCACATTTCTAGAATATTCTGAATTGTCTTTCAACAAATCTTTATCTCACTGAGGTTAACAGTATGTTCAGTGATGGGCCATTTGGCTAAATGTGTCTCATAATTTTATTTGACTAAAATTGCTATTTACTATCACATTTGCCAGTTTCATCAAAATGTCAACTTCCAGAACTGACTTCCTGGTTACAATAATATTGGAGCTGACTACAGTTAAAGTGATAATGGAGAATATAGTACTGAGTTGTGTTGGGCCACATCACTCCCCACCCCCCCACACCCATATACACACACAAACACACACACACACACACACACACACACACACACACACACACACACACACACACACACACACACACACACACACACACACACACACACACACACACATTTTTTTAACTTGTTCATTTGCAGTACTGTTTGTTTCAGGCAACAGTACTTGAAAGTGTTCCAAGTATCATCCTTGACAATCCATAATCAAGCTGTCCTATTTTCAGTACCTATCAGTGATGTCATGCTTAATAATCAATGAAGTTCTATTCTGAGAAGGAGATGCAGCCGTCTATCCCAAAAGGTAACTCTGGAGTCAGACTGAGAAACTGACTTTATGACTAAATTGTTTAACTTTCTGCTACTTTATTTTATGAAACTGTAGTATAAGATATGCATGTTGAAAATTTAGGAGGAAAATAAAGAAACACACTTTTAATGTTAACAAGTGAATATTCTAAAATAAAATTTAGAGCGGACTTTTTTTCACAGCACATCATAAATTTGCCAATCAGAGCTCGGTCAAACAGCATTCATTCTACTCCTCCACTATATTTCATTGTTGTGCACCACACTGAGCAATTTTGCTAAATGCATTTATGAGAAGACACTAAAATATTTTACTTCAATGTTTCAAGAGTGACACTATTACACTTACTGAAATTATGATTTGTTATACACAGTACAAAAAATATTCAATGCATGACTCACAATGGCCTATGACTGCATATGCAGAGTACTTTTAGCTGTTGCAGTCTGTAATTACTGCACAATAACAGAGCCAATCAGAAGAATTGAAAATATAAATGAACTTATAACCACTATAAGTACAATAATAATGTCTGAAATGAACAGCTATTAAAGTATTTTTTAAATATTTGAATCTCTCTGGCAAAGTGCCCTTATAACATATTTATTACATTATTCAGCACTTACAACACAAAAGAGAAGCCACATTTTCTTTGACTGATCATTAATGGCACAAAGCAAACTTGACCAAAGTGTACAATCGTAAATGTATACACTAATACATCAGACAGCTCAACCAAATCTTTTATAGCAACAGGTCATGCTGCTATACAATTGACTCATGAAGAGAGGTAGGAAATATCTTTTTGCAAACAATTCTAATTGGGCAAGAGCAGTATTCTCAAGTGGGTCCACTGTACACTCCAGCTTACCAACTGCTGTAAAAGTCTCCCCCAGGTAAACTGTAAATTGACATGGCCAATGGTTATAAGTATAATGTTTGACATGGTATGCATGACTTCACAACTTACACAATTTTAATATTTTAAAACATGAAATACAGATATTTATTATGATCTCATTATCTAAAATGGAGTAGACACCATTAGCATCACTGCCTTTAAAACGGTATTAATGGTCTATATCGTAACAACACAGAAGACCATATCTGCGAACTGATACTTTACCTAGGTCAAAATGTTACCAGAAAGCTGGGTGTTACAACTATGACTCTGTGCCTCATCTGTGGTACTGTAGTGGCTCAGGTGTACAGGATGCTCATTACTATTTGTGCATCATCCACAGTATTGCAGAAGCACACCTGTGCCTTATGCTCATCAAAAGTCTTTTAGAATGCAGTGAAAAGGAAACCATTTGAAACATCGGGACCTGCTAGAGCGAGTCCCAAAATGCAGAGACTAAATATCTGAAAAATCGGATTTACGTATACTAAGTCTGAAATGCCATTTCTCAGAATATTCCCTTTTTTCTGGGGTATGGTGATCTCAGACTTGAGATATATAAGTTGTGAGGTGCAAGGGGGACTTGATCCCTTGCAAAAAGAAGTTTAAAGAAGAAAAGAAATTTTCAAAATTTGCTTTTTACCTGTGTTTTCTGTCTTTCTTTTCATCGTTTCAGCCCTTGGCATTCCAAATGGTGACATTTCAATAGGAAGCCCAGTGAAATTCATTGCTTCCTCATACATCCTCATCCTGTTGGCCACACATATTTAGACATCATTCTTGCAGTTCATCTGCAGGACAAATACATGTTTTGCATTGGCCAATGGTTTTACAATGAAACTGAAAGGAACATTGGGAAATGACAGTGCAGAATATGGAATGCACAGTGCAAGCTGCAGGGAAACTGTGCTGGGGAATGGTTTCTCCTCTGCAGAAATGCTTTTTTGATTGTTATTTTCAATCTTTTTTTTAATAATCTGAAATGCAATAATAGTTTGTCTGATGAATCAACATGTACCCAAGCAACTGCTGTTGCTTTTACGTATTATATGACGTCTGGCAGTAGCTGTCATATGCTTTGGTGCAATCTGGTCTAGTTACAAAAATACACAGATCATGGGCCATTATAAGAAAGGAGCCTTCATGAATTGAGTAGCTCCTTATACATGTCTCATGCCTTACGTCTGGATCTCCATATCCTCTATAAGGCATCTTCTGACCCAATAATGATGGATTTACTGCACATCAACAAGTTGAATGGCATCAGAAAATTTCAGTCTAGGGATATAAGCCTCGTTAGCAACAAAGAGAACATTTTGGAGGGACAGAAAATTCATTCCTGTCCATGCAACTTGGGATCTATGGAGGGGAAAAAGAAAATTTACCGCAGGAGTGACCCCGGCACTACTAATGGACAGAGGCAGTTCCTAAATGCTTTATGACATGCATGTGTTCCTTTAAATTATCTGTGGTCTGATCCCAGTTATTCCCATTAACAGTAATATATAATTATCAATATAATTATAGACCATGGGATGGGTGAGACCAATCTCTATACAAATGGGATAGGTTAATTTTAGCAAAAAAAGAGAAACTGGCTAGGTTAAAAATGGCCCTCAATGACAGTTAGCCTAGTACCTACCGATAAACCTATCTCTTTGCCAAGGGTAAAGTTTTGGTAAATTCTGTCCCACATACATTTTAAATACATTCATAGAGCAGCACATTAAAATGGCAGTTGATAAATATTTAACATCTTATAAACAATGGATGTTTATGTCTTAAACTTCCAGTATACAAAGTATGTCATTAGGACAACTGTAGCCACAACATGGCATATGACCTCCAGACATCACTGTCTTTTTGTACCCTGGTACACTCAATGAACTATGACATATGTAAATATTAATGGATATGATGCATTATGGGAATATTAAAGAAAACAGGACATCCCTCAATAAAAAAATGTATGCAAACAAAACCAGCATGGGGCATAAACAGATCTGCACAATTTGAAATTATATATCTGCACATAAATAGCAGTAAGTGTCTAGCACCCTCAGACTCAACCAATTTCTTCTTATATTCCTGTAAACTTTCTGTTCACCTGACCAATTGTAGCACCACCTCGGCTGACCATGTGTTCCCTACTAATATGTTGAAAGCAATTTGTGGCATGGACATCGTGTAGGGAGCCAAGGAGGGTATTACGGTTGTACCTGTAAACCAAGGCTTGTACCTCAAACGTGGGCACCTCTGTCAGGGAAGGGAATCCTCTGTGCAAGCCACTTACTCCCACCCTCTCCTGCCAATCTCTTTTAGATCCCAAACTACTAAATGAATTCAGGGCATCAAGGCTGTGTTCAGGGCGTTACCCAGGCTCAGCCTGAAATTGATCAATATTGATCAGTGTACTACCCCAATAAACAAATATAAATAGCTAGATAAATAAATAAAATACATCCATGTGACAGAGCTGGGCATGTTCTAAATTTTCTTCCTTCTCTATTCTCCTAACCAAAAGGAACCGTGTATGAAGAGATGAAAATTAGATGCTAGTTTAACTCTCTATTACTTATAACATTCACTTTATGACTGAACATTGGCATTATGCCACAGTTTCCTGAAAACACCTCTTTCTTTAACTTTCGATATTACCTATCTTTTACTTCATCTTTCGCACATCACTAGTACATTCCACCAAGAAAACTTTGGCTTGTCATACATTTTCTCAATAGCAGAGATCTACAGTAAAGTTGTACGATTCACAAGATCACAAGGCCAGTTTGTGCAGTTCACAGCAAACTGCTCGATTCATATGAAGAATGTTTCTGGGTGACAGATGTAGCTGTGTGTTGGTAACATAAACAGAGCCAGTAGAAAATTAACAAGTAAGACGTTGTTTTGTCAGTTAACCTAGATCATAAAACTTTGGTTTATCACTTGATCTAAACCATACATTTTCTTGGTCTATCACCAGGACTGCTATATCAACAATAAAGGTGTGTGATTACTTGTTACATAAACAAAATAAAACAAACATTAACAGCCCCAAACATAAAACTCGATATTGACATCTTATCAGATAATGCTTAGTTTTCTTATGTATTTTTTATATTTAATAACCATCTCTTTGTGTACCTCATCAGCAGCCCTAACAGCTCTGTAAATTTTCCTTCATTCTCCCATTGGTTCCCAGCTTGGCTACTAGTTTAAAATAAGCTATAACAATTCCTGTCATATCAGCATTTCCTCCCCAAACTAAACAGCACTATTATTATGGTAGGTCAGGTCAGGTCCGGATTTTCCATAAATTTGAGTCAAAATGTAAGCTGGCTGTTTTCTTCAATAGGATCAAGAGATGGCAACCCAATAACCCTTTAACCCTTGTCTTGTTTCCAAGAAGAGACTGTACAATTATGTCACTGGTGCATCAAACATCACTACTAAGAATTTTTTGTACTCTGTACCTTATTTGCCTATTTGTTTTCCACCTTATTTGCCTATTAATTTTTGTTTGGAATACCAAGTTGTCCAAAAAATTTAAAATACCAAGTTTTCCAACTATTCATAAAATGCATTTTCAGTGGAGTCCAAGAAAGCAATACAGCAGAGTGAAAGTAAGTATGCAAAGAAATCAAATACATGCTCAGGTATAGCTGATGAAGAAATCAGGAAATTACATGCATTACATTAGCCACAATGCACTGAACTGAAACCACAATTATAGTTGTCATGACTATAAAGAGAAACTGGACTGCCTGAGTAATGAAACGAAAAGGGAACTGTTTACATCTGTGCACAGGAGTAACCTAATACAGTAACATACCTAGACAGACTGACAGCTGTACAAAATACAGGAGTAACCTAATATAGTTAACATACCTAGACAGACTGACAGCTGTACAAAATACAGGAGTAACCTAATATAGTTAACATACCTAGACAGATTGACAGCTGTACAAAATACAGGAGTAACCTAATATAGTTAACATACCTAGACAGACTGACAGCTGTACAAAATACAGGAGTAACCTAATATAGTTAACATACCTAGACAGACTGACAGCTGCACAAAATACAGGAGTAACCTAATATAGTTAACATACCTAGACAGACTGACAGCTGTACAAAATACAGGGGTAACCTAATATAGTTAAAATACCTAGACAGACTGATCACTGTACAGAATACAGGAGTAACCTAATACATTTAACATACCTAGACAGACTGACAGCTGTACAGAATACAGGAATAACATAATACATTTAATATACCCAGACAGACTGACAGCTGTACAGAATACAGGAGTAACCTAATACATTTAACATACCTAGACAGACTGACAGCTGTACAGAATACAGGAGTAACCTAATATAGTTAACATACCTAGACAGATTGACAGCTGTACAAAATACAGGAGTAACCTAATATAGTTAACATACCTAGACAGACTGACAGCTGTACAAAATACAGGAGTAACCTAATATAGTTAACATACCTAGACAGACTGACAGCTGCACAAAATACAGGAGTAACCTAATATAGTTAACATACCTAGACAGACTGACAGCTGTACAAAATACAGGAGTCACCTAATACAGTTAACATACCTAGACAGACTGACAGCTGTACAGAATACAGGGGTAACCTAATATAGTTAAAATACCTAGACAGACTGATCACTGTACAGAATACAGGAGTAACCTAATACATTTAACATACCTAGACAGACTGACAGCTGTACAGAATACAGGAATAACATAATACATTTAACATACCCAGACAGACTGACAGCTGTACAGAATACAGGAGTAACCTAATACATTTAACATACCTAGACAGACTGACAGCTGTACAGAATACAGGAGTAACCTAATATAGTTAACATACCTAGACAGACTGACAGCTGTACAAAATACAGGAGTAACCTAATACAGTTAACATACCTAGACAGACTGACAGCTGTACAAAATACAGGAGTAACCTAATATAGTTAACATACCTAGACAGACTGACAGCTGTACAAAATACAGGAGTAACCTAATATAGTTAACATACCTAGACAGGCTCACAGCTGTACAAAATACAGGAGTAACCTAATATAGTTAACATACCTAGACAGACTGACAGCTGTACAAAATACAGGAGTAACCTAATTTAGTTAATATACCTAGACAGACTGACAGCTGTACAAAATACAGGAGAAAACTAATACAGTTAACATACCTAGACAGACTGACAGCTGTACAGAATACAGGAGTAACCTAATATAGTTAACATACCTAGACAGACTGATCACTGTACAGAATACAGGAGTAACCTAATACATTTAACATACCTAGACAGACTGACAGCTCTACAGAATACAGGAATAACCTAATATATTTAACATACCCAGACAGACTGAAAGCTGTACAGAATACAGGAGTAACCTAATACATTTAACATACCTAGACAGACTGACAGCTGTAAAAAATACAGGAGTAACCTAATACAGTTAACATACCTAGACAGACTGACAGCTGTACAAAATACAGGAGTAACC